>NC_135886.1:140986842-141199292 GCF_964194155.1 Cetorhinus maximus | reverse complement strand
GCATTACACATTATTCAGGAAAGGTGAATGTATTTTCAGATCATAAAGTGATAACATGTATTCACCCATGCAACCATGTGATCAGAATTCGGTAACTTTTCTAGGCCTACCACTTCTAGGTGCTGTCCTGACACTCACAGGAGGGGTGGCGACAGCCTATGCAATGGTTGGCCCTGTTTCCTCTGACGGCTTTGGCATGTGTCTTCAGGGCCCCGGCTTTCTTTGTCTGTCCTCCTGTGGGCCAGCTGCTCCCTCTGCAGTGACAGAGGATGAGGTTGAGGGGGTCACAGGCAAAGGGGACTTGGAGGGAGAGGAGGGCCTGTGAGATTACTGAATGGACGACCCAGGCATGTCCAGCTGCCGCTCCTCCTCCTTTTGGGTGTCCGAGGGCACTGGCCTGAACCCTCGAGAGGAAGGGGCACCTGAGGGACATTGAAGTGCCCTGTTTCCCTCTCACGTTGCCACTGCAGGAACATACGCATGGCTCCTGCGATGGATTGCAGGTCTGCACACATCTCCATGTTTCGCTGGACCAGTGTCTCCTTGGTGTCTGCCATCCTCCCCATGAAAACTTCCATATGCTCACATGTGGGTACCACCTCATCAGAGAGCAGGCAGGCGCATTCCTCCGACTTGAATGCCACTCTGTGAGGGCTTCCAACAGCTCTACGTGATGTTCCCATGCCTTCTGCTGACTTCCCACAATGAGTTGGAAGGCTGAATGCAGAGGCTTGTCTTCTGATTCAGACCTCACAGATGCCTAATTTGGCTGTACCTGCCTCCTCCTGCTGTGGACTTGTGTCCGGGCAGTGACCACCAGATTGTGAACCCGAGCCTGCTTTAGATCTAGGTCCCACTGAGGTGTGTGCCTCTGAGCTGGTGGAGGTTGTGGGTAAGCTCTGTGATGTGTCTTCCAGGCTGCTTATTTCCAGCTCTTCAATGGAGGAGGTGTCCTCTTGGCTGGAGGCGAGGACGTGGATGGAGCTGAGGGACTGGCTGGCTGAGGGTGTCGGTTGCTTGGCAGAGCTCCCTGTGAACCAAAGTAGAGATAATAGTGTATGGCAGCAGAGTCAAAAGCAGCATAGAGAGCACTCACAGTTGTGTTGAGAGAGGGATGATGTGGTGTAGGATACTCACATGGGTGTTCACCACTGACCTCATCGTCACCACAGCCATGGTCCATGTCCTCGCCAGTCAGCGTGATGGCACACTCCTCAAAGTGAATGAGGGGCCTAATGTGGCCACTCCACCTAATGTGACCTCTCCCTGCTGATGTGAGCAGGCTTCTCCTGCATGAAAACTGTTGGAGAGAGTGTGAACAAGACACATGGCACCTTCCAAACCCACAGCCTCTACCATCTAGAAAGATAAGGGCAGCAGGCACGAGGACCATACTTGCAAGTTCTCCTCCAAATCACACACCATCCTAACTTGGAAATATATCTCCATTTCTTTATTGTTGCTGGGTCAAAATCCTGGAACCCTTTTTGTAACAGCACTGTGGGTGTACCTGCTCAACAGGGACTGCAGCGGTTCAAGAAGGTGGCTCACTACCACCTTCTCAAGGGCAATTAAGGGTGAAGCTGTTAGGAAATATAGATAGTTTAAGTAAGTAAGTGTATTTGTGTGTGTTGAGAATAAGGTTTTTCTTTCATGTTTAAGTTTGATTTGCATTTCTGCATTTGTGTGTTAAGAAAAGGAGAAATGAAAGTTGTAATTGTCTCTGATTTTTTTGTGGTCCGTCCAACCTCACATTTGGTGGATGGGCGAATGGGCCAGGCGGCCTTTGCATTTTTCATGAAACCTCATCCAAGGGCGGGATGAGGTTTCTGTTATTAAATTAAAAAAATAAAAATCCATGGGCAGGATTTTTATAACGTATATGTTCAGGTGACTGTTTGCGATGCTTGGATATTTGTGTTCTGATTTTAAAATCTTTATTTAATACTTTTGAAATCTTCAGCTCCCCGAGGCAGCTCTCTGCCTGCAGGGATCTTTCATTCTGTGCTCGCCCTTGCTTATGTCAGCACCCGTCCTCCTCCCATCCCCACCCCGGCAGCGCTGAGCATTTCAGCGAGCGCGTCGTGCTGGCTGGCAATCAGTTGGCCAGCCAGCATGAAGTCGTGTTCGGGGGCTGATCACGGTCAGCGGTCCATTCCCCGGCCGCTCCCGGACCCGCCGATCGTGTCCGCCCACCGACCTGAAAATTCTGCTCGTTGAGTTTTAGTTTCACTTTAAAAGGTGCATGCATTTTAATGAAGATTTTATGACTCTTGAAGAGAAGTTAAAACAAACAAGAGTAGAAAAAAACTGTGCTGCTGTCTAGCAACAGGGGTCCAGAGAGGGAGCACCCCTCCCTCCACCCTCCCACCCCACACACACAAACACAGACAGAAAATAGTTTCTGTTCAGTTGAAAGTAATTTGACTTCAGTTGAAGCAGGATTCCAGAGAGGCTGGACAGCAGAGGGACAGACAGCAAGTCCCAAACTAAAGTTGAAGCCAGCTGCCAAGAGAGGCTGGACAAGGGAGGAAACTGCAGAAGCAGGTCCCAGAAACTAAAGAAGAAAGTTGCCAAATCCAGGGGAGTGGAACATTGGAAGGAGGAGTTCGAAATCCTGGAGGTGGACCAAAGTGGAAGGCATCTGAGAGAAAGCGTTGCTTGGGGAAGATTCCACAGTAAGTTCTTTGAGAGTGGAGATTGGAAGTGCACGTGTAAAAGGCAGAGTTAAGTGAGACTAGTTGGCTCACAGTGTGACAAGCGTCTGGGGGGAGTTGATGAGAGATAAATGACATGTATATGGGGTGGCATCTGTCACTTGGTTTCAGAGTGTGGTGCGTCTTACCACAAGCTACCTATTGGTTTACATGGACTGTGAACTTCCTGTGAACATAAGAGTATAAGATAGCTTTTGTAACTTGTGTTATCCTTACAAATATGTATATATCTGGAAAGGTATAGTAGTGGGTGAAGGAGTATTGTAATGTCGTTCATCTTTTCTTCTTTAATAAATGTTTTATTATTAGAAGTTCATCAGCTGACTCCTGTGACTCTGTTCAGTAGCCACTCTCCATGTATCTAAACAAAAAAATAAAAATTAGGATCCATCAAGCCGGGTTCCGCCCTAGGATCTGGCTTGTCTGGTAATAACATTGGCTGGGATCATAACAAAGCTCACATCCCATGAAGAAATTTTTAAAAAGCGTGTGTGAGACTGGAACTGACCTCCGCTCGCCAAGCTAAAGATCCTGGCCATTGTAACTTTCACTGAGACTAACCTTTTATTTCCAGATTTATTTTAAACTAAATTTAAATAGTGGGATTTGAACTTGTGTTTCCTTCAGTTAATTAATTCAATGACATAACTACTGCATCATCATACCCTTTACATATCAGAGGAAGAGAAACTTTGTCTCTGTGGATTTCTCCATAGTTTGGCTAAAAGTTCATAAAACATGTTGGGGGTTAAATTTGGGACTGGACAACACCACCCACCACATCCTGGGCACAGCATTACTCCCCCAAGTATGAATTCGGGGATTTGAGGAGCCCTGAATACTAGACCTTGGACCCTATCCTCATGAACCCAACACTGTTGAGGAGAGGTAAGTGTTCCTCGGAAGATGAGGAACAATTGCATTGTTGGAAGGGAGAAAAGGGTTGAAGATGAGGTGAGCGCTCAGAGGTCATGCTCAGGTGGATCAGGAGGGAGGTTAGAGGCCAGTGCAGTGGGAGCAGAGGTCAGGGAGCTCAGCATTGGAAGTAATGGCAATTCTGGTAAGTGCTTGCTTGTTTTTTTTAACTAATACAATGCTTAGGGTTGTTTATTCCTGAGGGGACTGATGCCTGCTTCCTCTGGGTAAATCAAACTGGCAGTGGGGAGACAGACATTAGTTGCATGATCAAATGTCCTAATGCCTGCTTCAGGTGTTAGGTAAAAGATGTCTCTTGTTTGCCCTCAGCCTACACAGTTGGTAACACACCTCCTGTTGGATGTTTGCGCTCACCTCTTGCACACCATCTTGGCGCTGTCGAAGGCCACATAGCATCTGAAAAATGAGGGCTAGGTGTCCCAATTTAACCCTCATCGACGGAGCTCCACAAGTGTCAGGCATGAAAGAAAAAGCCGAATGCTATGAGGCGTTGCTGACTAAACGGAGCCAACTACTTTCCACATAAAATGCCATTATACTTCACAGGAGCTGTAAGTCACAATCAGAGAGGCATTAAATGCTCCTCTCACACCCTAATTGCTTCAGTTGCATGGATGATTTGCAGCAGTCACCCCTATGATACCAATAACTGTACAGCGGCAGAGAATAAACAGGAGAAATGGTAGGAAGGAGGATATCCTTTTCAGAGCGGTCACAGGCCAATAGCTACTTATTTGGCAATGACAGAACCACAGTCACACATGGTCATCACCCCAGCAGTGATGAGATCACCGACCTGCGCCATCTGTTATGGACATACTTAAATCTTTGACAGTCATTCCACCACTACAAGCTGCAAAGGTTAATAGCAATCCATGCTCCTTTTGGGCTCTGGGAAGTAGCAACGTACTGGTATTAACCAGGTTACAATTAAGGTTTGCATGCATGTAATGACTCATTGCTGTCTATCCACATCCCTCTCTACGCTCAAACTCTCGAAAATAAAAATGGAATTTATGACTAGTAATGTGCCAAGTACTGTACTGAGTGCAGAAACTGTACTAAGTAAATATTGGATTGATTGGCACACTTTGTTACATTGTCATCTAGATGTTCTGCCCCCAGTGCCTTCAGATAATATAAGTCTCTTTCTATTGTTAATGGAGTCATTTCGCACAATAGCTCTTCAAGTACTATTGTCACTGACTCAAGATCCCTTAATAACTATTGTTTCTTGTACTTTGCTACTGCACATTGCTGCTGTTTTTCTGATTACCTGGTAGGCGTATGGAAAGTCACAAAAGAACAATCCTTTCTTCCCTTAGTTCTGCTCTTCCGTCTGATTCATGCTTTTCCAGGAATATAACCACATGCTACCTTGAATTTTAATAAGCTATTGTTTTCTCACACTTGATGTGTGACTGCTTCAGCCCATTCTTACCCATAAAGTAGGTTGCTTTGCAATCTGCATTATGCAATGATTGCAAAGTCCCTTGTCAATAAACCTACCCTCCATCATTAGCTCTATTCCTACAATGACAGAGCGTGGTGCCTGGATATTACATGGTCTAAATTCAACATTTGTAAGTCCATTTAAAAAAAAAGAAAAACTCGCATTTATATTGTCTTTTTCAGGACCTCAGGGTGTTTCACAGCCAATTAAATGCACCTGAGGTGTAGTCACTGTCTCAATGTAGGTAAAAACAGTAACAATTTGTGCACAGTAAGATCCCAAAAACAGCAATGAGAGACATGACCAGGTCATTAGTTTTGGTGATATCGTTTTAGGACATATATTGACCCAGGTCACTGGGGAGAAACTAGCCTACTCTTTGAAAGAGCGGCCGTGGGATCTTTCACACCCACCTGAGAGGGCAGTTGGGGTCTCGGTTAAACATCTCATTTGTAAAATGTCACCTCCAAAAGTACAGCACTCCCTGGGTGTCATACTGGAACGTCGGTCTGGGTAATGTGCTGAGGCTTCTGGAGTGGGCCAGGAACCCACAGTTATGCATCAGAGTTAAGAGTTAAGTAACTCTTACCTGCCCTGTAAAGTGGCCTAGCATGCCTTTCAGTTGTACCAAAACCATCATCATCCATTCAATAAAGTGCACTATCAATCCATCTTAACAGCAACTACAAATTGGTAATAATTCCAGCCTTGTCAGTGACATCCACATCCTGAGAATGAATACAGAAAAAAATTGGGAGCGCACAAGAAATTAATGGTCATGGGGTGGGCCTGTCTCCTGTCTGGAGAGCCGGGGACAATCCTGCCACGGCCATTTCCAGGAGCCCTGTCAGGGTTAAGTCACAATCAGGCAGCCCTCTGGCTGGCGTTGTGGTTCCTGAGTCCACAGGGGGGTGCAATTTCCAGCTGCACTTGCTGGTGTGGGGTGGATGTCCCGCTTCCAATAGCTGCCAGCCAATCAGAGGCCGGCAGCTCTCCAATACCTGCAGTGCCACCCGGAACAGTGGCTACTACTGGTATTGCAGTAGGCCCGAGGGCGAAGATCATCTCTGGTGCCTCAGAGTGCAGGTGAGTGGGGCGGGATCATTGGGGCCAGTCAGAGAAGCCCTGGTGAGTGGCTGGTGATGGTGATGAGGGCTGTTGTGAAGGGTAAGGGGTTGTTTTCCTGCGGGTCCCTTCCTTGCTACTGGCTCATCCCTCAGCTGGATACAGGGTGCCCGAGAATGAGGGATCATCCCCTCACCAGGCCGCAGGCTTGCCACTTGGGATTATCCGGTGGTTTTTCCACATGTTGCGCGTCTGTGTGTCTGTGAGAGATGCTGAGTGTTAGTAAAATCAGAGTCCGACATGAGGATCTCCAGTGGCTATCTCCCTCTTAGAGTGTGGAGATTGCAGCTGATGTTTCTGATGTTTAACACTTGGACTCTCTGATCTCTCTGTCCCTAACCTGCCCCCACTCTCTGTTATTCCCCATCCTCTTCGGAGATTTTCCAGTCAGCCACTTTGACTAACATTCTCCTGGAATTTCTCCCTATGTCAAGCTGAAGAGCTGCCAACACTTTAAGGCAGGAGTGCTTCCACCGAGTTTATAACTGATACTATATCATGGCAACTAAAGGTACTTACAATGGTCACGGTTACTCCTAAAATTGTTTTTTTCATGCTTTTTGATGAGAATAAAAATTATTTATTTTTTTTACTAACCTGAGAAGTTTTAAAACTTATAAGTTTACATTTTGCCATTAGGTGAGCCCAGTTGAATGTGGCTGTATTCAAAATCAGAAAAATCCAAACTACTTGAAGTGGTTGGATGAATCAGCGTTAATAAACTTGTACATGGGTAACGTATTCATATGTGTGAAGTAAGGAGATAAATATTGTGCTCTTTGTAAAACATGGCAAACTTATTGTGAAAATGCTGGCAGATTTACTCAGCCACGCTTTTGACTTAAATCAGTCCAGCTGGCTTCAACTGGTTCACTTTCCAGTTCAAAGAATCATTGAAGCAGCGACATATGTTAACTGGCTCCACTTAATTCCAAATGGTTCCAGTTTGCCTGTCAAACTTTTTCCAGCACAAGTCAACTGGTTCCAGTAAAATTCCAATAGTTACATTTGAAACCAACCGGGCTGGTGGAATCACAACTGGTTTCCCGCTGTAAGCACCAGTTACTCCAGCTGTGTACAGTGGAACCAGTCAACACTTCAACTGGTTCTGATGTGATTCAAATGGGCCCAGTCCACTGAACAAGTGGGGATAGCAACTGGTTTCCAGTTATAATCTCCAGGCATGCTGGGCCCAATCCAGTTAAACCAGTTGTGACCCATTAATTCTAGCAGAAGTCAGTTATGACCAGATGATATTCCTTCCCCCTGTCATCCCTGCCTGAATTATGGGATATGAGAAAGAAAATGAATCAACAGCACATCTGCAGAATTCCAGCTGTTCTTTGCTATTCCTCCTCCAATCCAGCTGTCCCCTTGCCCGGCTCTGACCTTGCTGGGATGGGAAAGAGCGCTAGGGGTTGTGGGGTGCGGCTCAGGTTGTAGGAGGCGTTTGGAATGAGTGGATTGGGTGTGGGATGGACACCTGGGATCAATGAACAGAATAAGCTCCCACCGATTTCACCATCACTTATTAAGGCATCGGGAGTAGGGGTATTGAAGCAGTGTAAAATTAAAAGGAGGAAATTGTAGGAGGAGGGATGAGAAAAGCATAATGGGAGAGAAGAGGAAGAGACATAAGTACAGGAGGCTGAATGGTCTCCTGCTATGCTGGAAGATTTAATGACTCTATGAGAAATAAAAGTTCAAACAGCAGAGAACACAAGGCTGAAAATAAACAGTGGGGAGAAGCGATAGACCTCTCCTGGTGAGAGGTGAACAATCTTGGAGGGTGTCGGCAGTAAATTATAGGATAGCCTCAGGTTGAAAAAGAAATGCTGTACACACACAAGGTTGAAAAATATAGAAACAGTTTTATTGGCTGTGTTTACGTTTTCATTATGTGTTTGTACTTGTTTGTATATAAATATAAATAGGACGGGGGTGACAGTGGTGCAGTGGTAATGTTGCTGGACTAGTCATTTTGAGGCCAAGGTGTTACACATAGTCAAATCTCATCACAGCAACGGCGGGAATTTAAATACAACAAATAAAAACAAATCTGGAATATAAAGTTAGTCTCAGTAATGGTGACCATGAAACCATCAACGATTGTGAAAAACCCATCTGGTCACTGATGTCTGTTACAGACAGGAGAGGGGCTAACTTAAGCAGCACTGTTTTCTCCTCTCACCACCCGTCTAAAAACAGGAATGTATTTAGATTTTCTTCCCCCTTTATAAGTGGTGGCGTAGTTCCCAACCCCTCAGTTTTGGAATGAACCAGTTTCTATTAATAACCCCACAGCAAACCTGTGATAGGATGAACTCAAAGGGTTAGTTTATTTGCACACATTCAAAACCCCAGGGGGAGGGGCGGCGTCAGGGGGGTCACAACACAGCCCCCTTTGTATTCATACAGCAAAAGAGGGATAGAGAAATGAAAGATTTACAGCGCAGAGACCACAGAGAAAAGACATGGGGCAGAATTTTTCTGTCGGTGGGGCCCGCTCGCCGAGGGGAAAATGATACGGAATGACGGGAGGAACCCCCGACATCATCCCGCCCCATTTAAATATTCAGGAAGGCGGGGGCACAGCGCGATCAGCTGTCGGCCCGCCGACCTGTCAATGGCCAATTGAGGCCATTGACAGGGTAGTTAAGTCAATTCAAGGCCCTGCCCGTCCAACCTTAAGGTCAGCGCGCAGGCCAGGAGCCCCAGTCGGGGCTTCTGATAATACATGAAACCTCATCCACGGGCGGGATGAGGTTTCATGTTGGTGTTAAAAATCTTTAATAAAGTTTCTGTGATATTTATTAACATGTCCCATCTCGTGTAACATTGTCACATGAGGGGGACATGTTAATAATTTTTAAAATTTTCAATTTTTACACTTTCAAAATCTTTCAGTGCTCTCCCTGAGACAGCACTTAGTCTCAGGGAGATGTGCTCTCCCTCATGCACATGTGCGAAAGAGCACACTCTGACAGTTGGGGAATCCCTCTCCCCCCCACACAGGAAGCACATAGCGCTTTCTGTCGGTTGGCCCATGGCCCGCCCACTTAAAATGGCGGCAGGGCCCGTTTCGGTGGCAGCGATCGGCTGCCCGCCTGCCGCTGAGCCGGTGGGGCCCGCTCACCCATCAAGGGCAAAATTCTGCCCATGGTGATTTACATGGGTTCTAGAGTCCAGAATCAATGCCCAGTGAGGAATTCCTTCACAGAGGCCAGCAGACTGAAAATCGATCCTGTATAATTCACTTTTCCGGTGGTGTTGACTTCACATGGTGAGATAGGCATGCAGAGATGAATCAGTCTTGCAGGCGATGGTACAGAAGTTCCAGCAGAAGCAGCGTAGATATGGCTAGGTATTCAATCTGGGCAGAGCTCCTCTTCTCTGGTGCTGCTAGTTAGATGGTTAAATGGCAGACTGAGATGGTTCAGTACAGCAAGTTAGAGGCCCATGTCACATGACTCCCGCCTCATCACATTGTCTTTGACAAGGGATGTGCTTCTCCCATCTGGGTCCCTGAGAGGGTTAAATGTCTCAACCATTATGAATTGAAAGGAAAGTGATGGGTCCCTGTCTCCTCGCAGACAATTAAACTCTGGCTGGCCTACCTGGGTTTTATGAAATGCAGATGGCTTATGCATCGCTCTCTTTGAATTGGTCAGTGCAGCCCACAAAGTGTCATTAGTGTTTCTTCAGAGATAATGATGTGTAAGTTTCTCTGAAGCTGTCAGATAGCTCCTTTTGTTCAGGGGTCACAGACAAACACAGATTCAGCCATTTTAAAAGGTTTTGTCAAGTTTTCTAAAATTTTAGAAATAGCCACGAGGATATCAATATCCATTTTATAAAAATATGCATGGTGCAGTCTTAGTCCCCTCATGCGTCCTTTAGGGAAGGAAATCTGCCATCCTTACCTGGTCTGGCCTACATGTGACTCCAGACCCACAGCTATGCAGTTGACCCTTAACTGCCCTCTGAAATGGCCTGGCAAGCCACTCAGTTCTAGACCAACGATGCCTATGTCCCATGAAGGAATAAAAAAAATGTTAATATTAATCGAGAAAAATGCACCAAGGTTCTTCGTAGAAGTGTAGCCAGGCAAAAAATGGATGTCAAGCTAAAGAAGTAGATATTGGGAGGGGTGTGGGGGGTGGGGATGTACATAAATGTGGCCAAAGAGGTGGGTTTTAAAGTGGGTCTTAAAAAGATAGGGACAGGTAGAGACGTTTGGGGTGAGGGCGAAGTGGCTGAAGGCACAGGCACCATGAGAACAAGAGGTGCAGAAATGGAAAAATTTGGATTTCTTGTTGGGGGGGTGGTGATAGGGCTGGAGGAGGGTACATAAATAGGGAGAGGTGAGGTCATTCACAGATTTAAACACAAATGTGAGCATTTTAAATCATAGATGCTGAGGGGCTGTGAGTCACTGTGAGAATCGTGTATTTGAAAATTTCAAAGGAACCAGATTTTCAGTACTTTATCAAAGGGCACCGAATGTATTGATTCTGCATTGTCCTCTCAACAGAATGAAGACTGTTAAATATGAAGGAAGCTGACGAATGTGGAGAGAAATATCCAGTGAAAGAGTGGGCAGAATTTGGCTAACAAATGAAAGAGCTCATTAATATGGAAGAGGAACAGAGTGAGAGAGAGGACACAGCCCTGGGAAACTCCCAAGTTAATGGGAAATGAGTCAGAGGATGATCTATGAACAGTATACATAGAACAAATTGAGGGGAAATTTGATTGCCATGATAATAGTATTGGTGAGTGGCATGGCAACAAATCTGGAATTATACAATCTATGCCAGTCTATTTCAAGTGTTTGGGCAGATGTCCAAGGCAATGACAAATGACCCATTAAAGTGTTTAAGAGCAAAGTTCCTGAGATGGGTAACGTCATCTACAAGATTAGTTGTAGAAGAGTGGTGCCATGAGCTATATTGGCAATCATGGAACTAGCTCAAATTTTCAAAGTGATGGATACTTTGAGAGGTATTTTCAGAACTTTGAGATGCTGTTGGAAGATTAGATGGGATCAGCATTCTCAAAGCAATTTTAACTCACAGACCTCAATCTAATGTGACTTCACTGGCTCCCGCCCGAAGATGGTGGCAATGACTCAGGCGGGAGCGGGAAATTGCTCAGCTGCAAGGTGCCACCGGGGACCCAGGGAAATGTTCTCCGGCGAGGTGATCAAGGACTGGGGAGCAAGTTGCCTTGGGATGATCATGGCTTAGAGCGTTGGGGGCATGTGAAGCCCGGAGCAGAGGAGGCTCAGGGCCGATTTGTTGGGTCTGGAGGAGCATTTCAACGTCAACATTGTTTCTGTTTTAGGATGCAAGTTAAAAACTGAAACATCGTGGCAAAGTCCACTAGCAAAATTGAAAGGACAAGTTAAGTTACCAGTGAAGAAAGGGACATTTTTGATGCAACTCCCAGCCTGGTTTTTAAAAGGCTACAAATCATTCAAAGAAAGAACAGGAAAACAAGAAAGCAAAGGAATTCCATCATGTTATATCTTGGGAAAAAATTAACCAGAATAGGTGATTTAATTCAATGCAATGAGGGTTTAGGGAGGATGAACTCCACATGAGATGATGCTACTTAGTAAGAACAGTGGAGGAAAGTTTTGGAAGAGCGATGATCATCGTAACATCACCAAAATAGAAAGAGCGAAATGGAGAAAGAGATTGGAGGCTAAGTGCAACTGATTGCATCCCCACCCCCTTTCCGATCCCCTTTTTCCAATAATTTATATTTTTTCAATATATTTTTCTTTTCCCACCTATTTCCATTATTTTTAAATGTATTTCCATCCATTGTTTCATCTCCACCTTTTAGCCTATTTCGATCCCTTCCCCCCACCCCACTAGGGCCATCTGCAACTTGCTCGTACCGCTTTCTACCCTTAATGTCCCCATTAGCACATTCCTCAGCTAATATCACCACCGTCAACACCCCTTTGTCCTTTTGTCTATGACGTCTTTGGCAATCTCTCCTTTGCCTCCACCTATCACTGGCCCCCTATCCAGCTCTACCTGTCCCATCCCCCTCAACCAGCTTACATTTCACCTCATTTCTATATTTCCTCAGTTTTGATGAAGAGTCATAACGTTAACTGTGTTCCTCTCCGCAGATGCTGTCAGACCTGCTGAGTTTTTCCTTTCCGGCATCTGCAATATTTTGCTTTTATCTTGATTGTCTAGCATCCTGACCCCAAGTATGAAAGATTTCAGGAAAAATCCTCTTATATACTGGGACAGTACTCCAGGGGAGATTCTTATGTAGTGGTATGTTATTAGACTAACAACATATCCCCAGGCTAATGATCTTGGAACCTGTGTTTAAATACCCACAACAGCAGCTGGTGGAATTTAAATTCAATTAATAAACCTGGAATATACAACTAGTCTCAGCAATGGTGACCATGACAACCATAATCTATTGTTGTAACAACCTGTCTAGTTTACTAATGCCCACAATGGAAGGAAATCTGCCATCTTTACCCGGTCTGGCCCTACATTGTGACTCCAGACCCACAGCAACGTGGTTGACTCTTAGCTGCCCTCTGAAATGGCCTAGCAAGCCATTCAGTTTAAGGGCAAGTTAGGGGTGGGAAACAAATGTTGGCCTCATCAGTGATACCCGCATCCCACGGAATAATTTTTTAAAATCCTGAAAGCGCTTTGGAGAAGAAGAATTTGGTAAAAAGAGGAAACTGTAAACCTTAAAAAAACAACATTGGAGATGGTGGAAATGCAAAAATTTAAAAGACCAAGGCTGGGATTTTCAACTGGGGGTGAGGATGGGAGCAGGCTGATTTGAACATAGCGTTCTGGGGTGGCATGTCAGTCACCCAAAGACTCTGGACACACTGGAATTTTCAAAGTGAGGGTCTTGGGAGGAGGAGGGGGTGAGGGCCTTAGAAGTTGGGAACCTGCTTGCCCCCAATTAAAGGCTTTATAAGCTCCTTGAGGAGATTGTTGATGATCCCGGGAGTATAATAAGGAGGAGATTTTCAATTTTTAAATCATCAAACATGAACAATCTAGTGCATGGTAGTGCACAGCTGTCAGGTACAGTGCATGGAGCATGGAATTAACTTTTTTGATTCAAAGAATTTCAACCACTAGGGGTTTTAATGTGAGATTGGGTGTGGTGCCTTTCAGTTGGCAGTCTGGCCACTTCTCCACGCAGTGAGGCAGTTAGCCTGCTGAGGTTCTACCTCCTCTCCTCTGCAAGGCAGTGGCAGGCTCCAATATGGCTGCCATCTGTCTTTGACGCTTGTGCCCTGGAGGCAGCTCCTGCCCCCCAGGTTACCCTCAGCAGCACTATTTCAGCATCGAGCTCACCGCCTGCCCAATTAGGGCATTTACATGATCAGATAACGTTGCACAAGTGACAAAGATGTGGCACGAGGTCAGGAACCGGAAATTATCCGGACATTGCGTTCCCAACCCCAATCGAAAATCAAGCCCCAAGAATTTCACTGAATGAAGAATGGCCGAATAATGGAACTTAAACTGCAACAGTATTAGTCATTCTTGCAATAGGCACAAAGGAACTGGATCTTTAAAGATTTCAAAAAAAGGCAGGTTTTTAATTTTTCATCAAAGAGCATGGTCTGGATGTATTGATTCAACACTGGCCTCTGAGGAGAATGAAGGCTGTTAAATCTGAAGGTAGTTGATGAATATGGAATGAAATGTCTACTGAAACAGTGGGCAGGCTTGATGAATAAATGAAAACGCTGATTGATATGAAAGAGAAATTAGAATAGGAGAGAGGACACAGCGCTAGGCAGGTTAATGGAAAATGAGTCAGAGGATGAGCTATCAACAGTATAGATAGAGCAAACTGAAGGGAAATTTGATTGCCATTATAATCGTATTGATGAGAGACCATGGACGATTGCGCCCCAAGGGCCTGTTGAGAGGGAGGAATTGAAGGAAATTAGTATCACTGAAATAATAGTGCTGGAGGAATTAATGGGACTGAAAGCTGATAAATCCCCAGGGCCTGATAATCTATATCCCAGGGCACTAAAGGAGGTGGCCATGGAAATAACGGATACCTTGGTTGTCATCTCCAAAATTCCATAAATTCTGGAACAGTCCCAGCAGATTGGAGGGTGCCAAACATAACCCCATTATTTAAAAAAGAAGGGAGGGAGAACACAGCAAGTTACAGACCAGGTAGCCTAACATCAGTGGTAGGAAAATTGCTAGATTCTATTATAAAGAGTGTGATAACAGGACACTTAGAAAACATCAATGGGATTAGATAAAGTCAACATGGATTTATGAAAGGGAAATCATGTTTGAGAAAACTGCTTCAGTTTTTTGAGGATGTAATTAGCAGAATAGATGAGGGAGTGCCAGTGGATGTGGTGTATTGGGATTTTCAGGGGTTAGCATGTAAAATAAAAGCACATGGGGTTGGGGGTAATATATTGGCATGGATTGAGAATTGGCCAACAGACAGTTAACAGAGAGTAGGAATAAAAGGGTCTTTTTCAGAGTGGCAGGTGGTGTCTAGTGGAGTACCGCAGGGATCAGTTCTTGGGTCCCAGCTATTCACAATATATATCAATGACTTGGATGAGGGATCCAAGTGTAATATTTCCAAGTTTGCTGACAACATGAAACTTGTTGGGACTGTGAGCGGTGAAGAGGGTGTTAAGAGGCTTCAAGACGATTTAGACAGGTTGAGTGGGTGGGCAAATACATGGTAGATGCAGTATAACATGGATAAGTGTGAAGTTATCCACTTTGGTAGGAAAAGCAGAATGACAGAGTATTATTTAAATGGTGATAGATCAGGAAATGTTGATGTACAAAGGGACCTGGCTGTCCTTGTACACCAATCACTGAAAGCAAGCATGCAGGTGCAGCAAGCAGTTAGGAAGGCAACTGGTATGTTGGCCTTCATTGTGAGAGGACTTGAGTACTGGAGCAAGGATGTCTTACTGCAGCTGAATAGATCCTTGGTGAGACCACACCTGGACTATTGTGTGCAGTTTTGGTCTCCTTACCTCAGAAAGGGATATACTTGTGGTAAGAAATAGAGACAGTTTAAGTAAGTTATATTGGTAGTTGTAGACATTAGGTGTAAAGTTTAAGTTTGTTTTGTATTTTTGTTTCTGTGTGTTAAGAAAAGTCAAATGGAGTTTTAGTTTTACTTTAAAAAGGTGCTTACATTTCTAATGAGAGTTTTATGACTTAAGCTAAGGTAAGCAAACAAGAGTAGAATAATTGGGCTGTTGGCTAGCAACAGTGGGCCAGAGAGGCAGGTCCCTCTCACAGGCACACACACAGAAAAGCCAGCAGCTGTTGGAGTTCAGTTGGTTTGAAGACAACTGTGAAGCAGAAGCAACCTAGAATAGGACAGATAAACAAGGAAAAAGCTAAGGAAACCCCAAAATCCAGGGGAATGGAAGAGGGGAAAGTCTAAAGCAGACCGTCTAGTCAAAGAAGGACAGGAACCTGGGAAAAGGTCCTGTTAAGTGAAGTTAAGAGTGAAGGGCAAAGAGAAAGGCTCCAAGCTTCTGATTTAAAGAGACAAAAGCTGCAGAAAGCAGGTTTAAAATGAGAACAGCTTTCAAGAGGCAAGAAGGTCCAAAGAGACCTGTAACTCTGCTATGGGCATATGAGACAGTGGTACTGTTGACGGCTGAGTCGGTGAGAGAGAGTGTGCGGAAGAAAGCTTGAAGGCATGCGGTGACCCGGGGAAGAGGAACATAGGAAGGAGAGTTCAAAACCCTGGAGGTGAACCCTTGCAGGGGGGCGTCTGAGAGAAAGCATCTGCTTATGAGAAGATTCCAAAGCAAGGTCTTGGAGAGTGGAGATTGAAAACCCTCATGCAAAAGCCAGAGTTCAATGAGACTCTGAAGAAGAATCATCCAGACTCAAAATGTTAACCCTGTCTTCCTCTCCACAGATGCTGTCAGACCTGCTGAGTTTTTCCAGCAATTTTTGTTTTTGGTTCAATGACACCGGTTGGCTCATGGCATGACAAGCATCTGGGGGTAGTTGAGGAGAAATCTATAGCATCTGGTTGAGGTGGCATCTATCGCTTGGTTTCAGAGTGTGGTGTGTCTGACCACAGGGTGCCTATTGGTACATGGGCTGTGTACTCAGTGTGAACATTAAAGTATAAGATAGTGTTTGTAACTTGTGTTATCCTTACAAATCTGTATATATCTGTAAAGGTGTAGTTGTGGGTGAAGAAGTATTGTAATATAGATCATCTTTTCTTGTTTGATAAATGTTTTATTCTTTGGTTAAAAGTTCATCATCTGACTCCTGTGACTCTGTTCAGTAGCTACACTCCACGTATCTAAACAAACAAATGAAAATTAGGATCTATCAAGCTGGGTTCCACTCAAGGATCAGACTTGTCCAGGGGTAATCCCAGCTGGGGATCATAACATTTGCCATAGAGTGAGTGCAGCAAAGGTTCACCCGACTGATTCCTGGGATGGCAGGATTATTGTATGAGGAGAGGTTGGGCTGACTAGGCCTGCATTCACTGGAGTTTAAAAGAATGAGAGGGGATCTCATAGAAATGTAAAAAATTCTAAAAGGGTTGGATAGGCTGGATGCAGGGATGATGTTTCCTCTGGCTGGGGGGGGTCTAGGACAAGTTGGTCACAGTCTCAGGATACGGGATAGACCATTGAGGACTGAGATGGGGAGAAACTTCTTCACTCAGAAAGTGGTGAACCTATGGAATCCTCTGCCAGAGACGGCTGTGGAGGCCAAGTCACTGAATATATTTAAGAAGGAAATAGTTAGATTTGTGGACTCCAAAGGCATCGAGGGGTATGGGGAGAGAGTGGGAGTACAGCATTGAGATGAAGGATCAGCCATTATCATATGGAATAGTGGAGCAGGCTCACAGGACTCAATGACTTCCTCCTGCTCTGATTTTCGATGTTTCGATCTTTACAGGGTTGAGCTGTGCAATCTGCCCCCATGTTGCCGTGAAGACTGGCAACTGGGATGTCGGGATCAAAATAAAAAGTCCAAGGTAGCAGAAGTGATCACCAGATTTTTGAAGTGATCACCAAAGCAGTGACATTGTGCAGGCTACCAGCATTATTTTTTATTCATTTATCGGATGTCTGCCAGCATTTATTGCCCATCCCTAGTTGCCCTTGAGAAGATGGTGGTGAGCTGCCTTCTCAAACCGCTGCAGTCCATGTGGTGTAGGTACACCCACAGTCTATTTAGGGAGGGAGTTCCAGGATTTTGACTCAGCGACAATGAAGGAACGGCGATATATTTCCAAGTCAGGATGGTGAATGGCTTGGAGGGGAACTTCCAGGTGGTGTTGTTCCCATCTATCTGCTGCCCTTGTCCTTCTAGATGGTGGCGGTCATCGGTTTGGAAGGTGCTGTCCAAGAAGGATCTATCAAGTACTCCAATGTACAGTCTCAGAACAAACCCTATCAATTTCACAGGCCTGTTAATCCACTTGTTGATCCTGTTGAGTTTCAGACAGCTTAGGAAACCCATAGATTGTCAGTTAAAGCCAAAATGCAGGAATAAAGCTGCAATCAATTGGCTTTTTGCCAATCTCAGACTGGCCTGTCCCAAGGAGGTTTCCTGTGTGCTTAGAAACACAGCAGCTCAATCCAGAAATCGATAGCTTTCTGCCGGGCTCCTGATATGTTGGCATTTTTTGCTTCTTTAAAACCCCGACATGCACTGACAACTACCCTCATTCTCCCCTTGAAGGTGAAAATTCCTCCCCATATGCAACAAGACCTGGTCAATACCCAAGTTTGACTGACAAGTGGCAAGTAACATGCGTGGCTCACAAGTGCCCGGCAATGACCATCTCCAACAAGAGACAATCTAACCACCGCCCCATTACATTCAATGGCATTACCATCGCTGAATCCCCCACTCTCAACATGCTGGGGGTTTCCATTGACCAGAAACTGAACTGGACTAGCCATATAAATACTGTGGCCACAAGAGCAGGGCAGAGGCTAGGAATCCTGCGATGAGTAACTCACCTCCTGACACCCAAAGCCTGTCCACCATCTACAAGACACAAGTCAGGACTTTGTTGGGATATCTCTACTTGCCTGGGTGAGTGCAGCTCCAGCAATACTCAAGAAGCTTGACACTGTCCAGGACAAAGCAGCCCACTTGAATGGCACCCCTTCCACAAACATTCACTCCCTCCACCACCGACATACAGTAGCAGCAGTGTGTACCATCTACAAGGTGCACTGCAGGAACTCACTAAGCCTTCTTGGACAGCACCTTCCAAACCCATGACCTCTACCATCTAGAAGGACAAGGACAGCAGACACATGGGAACACCACCGCCTGCAAGTTCCCCTCCAAACCATTCACCATCCTGGCTTGGAAATATATCACTGTTCCATCACTGTCGCTGGGTCAAAATCCTGGAACTCCCTCCCTAACAGCACTATGGGTGTACCTACACCACATGGACTGCAGCGGTTCAAGAAGGCAGCTCAACACCACCTTCTCAAGGACAAGTAGGGATGGACAATAAACGCCGGAAAACATCAGATAAATGAATGAAAAACAATACTGGTTACCTGTACAACTCCAGACAATCAGTGCCAGACTATCTAAAAGATTTGGGCAGATGCCCAAGGCAATGAGAAATGACCCACGAAAGGGCTTGAGATCAAAGTTCCTGAGATGAATAGCACCATCTACAAGATTAATAGTGGAAAAGTTTTGCCAGAAGCTATATTGACATTCATGGATCTTGCGCAAACTTTCAAAGTGATGGATACTTTGAGGTTTATCTTTCAGAACTTTAGAAACTCTAAGACCAATACAATATTGAAGGGTCGGTGGCATCACCATCCTTAAAGGCAATGTAAACAAATACAAATCATTGGGACTAAAGTTACTGTGGATGGGAAACTTCGATATTTAACAGATTTGGAAAAATGAAATGTTTCTGATTCTAGGACATGAATCTATAGTTGATTAAAAGGTAAGAAGTTATGGGTAAGGATCAAGTATGGCATAGGAAATAGTACATATAATTCATTTCTTCTTTCTGTAGATTAAAGTTGACAATTACCTCATTGGTTTATTAACTACTTTAGTAGAGTTATGTTCACCTTTTGTGATTTATCAGTAGGTTGGGTGATTTGCTTGTCTTTATGTTAATACTCCTTAGGTTTCTGTGACAGGATGATGTGTTGTACACATGAGCCAATGTCTGGGTCTGTTGTAGACTAATTGACAGAGATTGATTGCTATGATTAGTCAATAATTCCATTATCATTGCATCATATAAACAACCTGGATGGTAGAAGGTGATCGGGATAGACTTTGGTTAAAAGCAAAATACTGCCGATGCTGGAAATCTCAAATTAAAACAGAAAATGCTGGGAAAACTCAGCAGATCTGACAGCATCTGTGGAGAGAGAAACAGAGTTAATATTTTGACTTGGTATGACTCTTCTTCAGGACAGACCTTGGTCTTTTTTAAACCACAGTTTCTGGATTCCGAAGCAGACCATGGGATTTGCGATTGATGGGCCTACTTTCCCTTCCTTCTGGCTGCTCAGATGGAATGCAATGGGTTGGCTCTCGTTCTGAGGTGTCTTATTCTCTCTTCTCCTTTGCTGCCTGTGTTAGGAGTGACGGGTTTCCCCTCACTCACAGAGGATGTGGAACCTGCAAAGAGAAGAGCTGCAGCTTACGGTTGAGACTTGCGTAAGCTATCCAACCATGATGGTAAAATGCTTAACCTTGACTAAACTACCAGCATTCATTGAGAAATCAGGAGAAGGGCTGTTTTCCTCAAACTTCTGTACATGTGATAAAAACAAAAAAACTGCGGATGCTGGAAATCCAAAACAAAAACAGAAATACCTGGAAAAACTCAGCAGGTCTGGCAGCATCGGCGGAGAGGAACACAGTTAACGTTTCGAGTCCTCATGACCCTTCAACAGAACTAAGTAGAAATAGGAAAGGGGTGAAATATAAGCTGGTTTACGGGGGAGGGGGCGGGGGGGAAGAAGGGAGGGGGGGGGGGTTGTTGGGACAAGCAAGCAGTGATAGGAGCAGATAACCAAAAGATGTCACAGACAAACGAACAAAGAGGTGTGAAGGTGGTGATATTATCTAAAAGAATGTGCTAATTAAGAGTGGAGAGCAGGACGAGCAAGGTAGCTCTAGTGGGGGTGGGGTGAAATAAACCATGGGTGGAATACATTTAAAAATAATGGAAATATATTTCACCCCTTTCCTATTTCTACTTAGTTCTGTTGAAGGGTCATGAGGACTCGAAACGTCAACTTTGTTCTTCTCGGCCGATGCTGCCAGACCTGCTGAGTTTTTCCAGGTATTTCTGTTTTTGTTTCCCTACATGTGAGATGTTTGTATGAAGTGATTTTTTCATATCATAGTCCTGACACTCAAATCTGCCTCTGTCAAATCCTCAGGGTAAAAAGTAAAAGAGGGTTCACTGCAGCAATTTGAGGATTACCTCCCATCAGAGTGAGAGTTGGGAGAGGCCAGGATGGTGATTTGGAAATATGGTGGCAATTGGGTGAGGTGTAGGTGGGGAATCTGCAATATCCCTTAGGTTGAACCTTATCTGCATAATTTCAATGAGCTGCCGAGGTTCAAAGAGTCCTGACGGGCAGCTTGTCTATTGGACAGCAGGAAATCTCAGCACTCCTCCATGGAACCAGCGCCTGAGAGCAGGAGGTTGGGGGAATGCTCAGAGTGGGTGTGGCCAGGAATCCATGGAAGGGTTGCAGTATGTTGTGTAGCCAGGAAGATCACAGTTTGGTCTATGGGGTATGTGTCAACTCTTCATACCGTCCAAAATGGCCTGAGTGTAAAATTCACTACAAATTACAATCTGGGATTGGGTAATACATATGACCTTGTCTTGCTTTGTTTTAATGTTAAATTTGTTCTCAGAAGAGTTAGGTTTTCTCATATTGGAGAAGAGGGGAAGGTGGGGTACCATGAGTGTTCAGTGCAGCATCAATGCTCTTGGCATTTGTTGATGACACAAATGTAAAGGTTCGGCAAACAGTGATAATTGTAAATGATTTCAGGATGATGTCGGATCACAGTTTGCTCCACACGTGACTCCAGTTTCACAGAAATTGCTCCTCATGCCTCCTGAGATAGCTGCAGTGTAAAAGCAATATGTTGTGGGTCGTGATCAGAAAACAGGCATCTGGTATGAGTTTTCTCCTGCCCAGCCCACAGACTCTGAGACCAAATATAGTGCTCAGGGTGCTGCAATGGGCAAGCAGGTGGCATGTACAATTTAATGCAGAGATGTGCCATGATGTATTTTAGGATGTTAAATCTGTACTGGAGTTCATGGAGAGGTTACACAGAATTACATAGGATTTCCAGCACAGACACAGGCCATTTGGCCCAACTGTTCTATGCCAGTGTTTATGCTCCACATTGGCCTCCTCCCACCTTTGTCAAGGATGCCTTGAGTCTAGCGGTAACAAAGACATGAATGAGAGTTTCAGGTGAGCTGAGATCAGGCAAAGTTGGGCAATGCACTGAAGGTGGAATTAGGTGGTGTTAGTGATAGTGCAAATAGGTGGTCACAAGTTCATCTTACAATGAATTATTGTTGTGATGTAGATGAATATAACAGCCATTTTCACATAGCAACATCCTACCAATAGGAGTGAAATGAATGATCAGTTAATCTGTTTCTCTTAGTGATGCTGGATGAGGGAGAAACATTGGCTTGGCATTGGAAGAATATTCTGCATTTTTTTTAATCACATCAAGGTATATTACAGCCATGTAATATATCCAAGCTATTGGAATGGACAAATAGGTCTTTGAGTTTTCATTTCAGTAACTGTATCTCAGAGATCAGTGCTCCCTCAGTACTGCACTGAAATCTCAGTTTAGATTATGTCTCCATGGCTCTGAAGTGGCTGAATCCATAAACCTACCCATTGCAAAGCCCAAACAGTTTTCAAATGCACACCAAGGACTAGATTTTTACCTTGGTTTGCAGGCGTGACATGCGTGAACGTGAAAAAGCGCGCCATGATGTTGGCTGAGCGTCCTGACCTCACTCGCTTGATATTTTGGTTGGCAGGCGCGCGTGGGAGTCAGCAGCATGCCCGCCAACAATTAAGAGAGCTCTTAAGCCCATTAACTCATTAATTAAACTAAATTTTCCCCCGCCCGTGCAACTTAACGGTTAGCGGGCGGGCTGAAAGGCCAAGCGGCCTTTGGATTTTTGAAGGAACCTCATCCACGGGCGGGATGATGTTTCCGATGTTAATTAAAAATGAAATAAAAGTTTTTATAACTCATTTTCAACATAACGTTGCTCCTGTGAGGGTCACATGAGGGGCCGTGAAATCGCGGTCGGAGCCTGATCGTGGACAGCAGACCATTGCACGGCTGCTCCCGGGCCTGCCCAACGAGGGGAAAATCCTGCCCCAGATTTTTCAGCAGTGAGAGTCAGGCGGTGTTATAACCTCAGGACACCCCTGAGAGGTTTTTCCAGCCAACAGAGTGCCTTTTGAAAAATAGCCACTGTTGTAACATAGGAAATTCAGTAGCCAATTTGTACACGGCGAGCTGCCACATGCGATACTGGCTTGATAGTCTTCATTTTGGTTTTGTTGGTTAAAGGATAAGTATTAGCCAGAGGATCATTTAAGCCACACGCCATGCTCACTAGATCATTGTTCCTTCACTGTCGCTGGGTCAAGATCCTGGAACTCCCTTCCCAATAGCAATGTGGGTGTACCCACCAGGACCCAGGAGAGGGGGTGCAGATGGTACCAAACACTGGGGCCCCAGGGCTAGGGGGTGCCTGGGTTATGTGTTTTAAACAGAGCTGCCATACGGAGCAGCCAGAGTTGCAGACTGGCTTGAAAAGGATCGGAACCAGGGAGTTAGTATCAGTGTCAGTTTCACCGAGTTGCTGCGCTGCTGCTTCCAACCTTCGGGCCACTTCATGGGTCTGATTTTTTTTCTTCAAAAGCCCACCAGAAAACTGAAGGTGCTGGAAGGCCAGCAGCAGCACAGTAGCTGTCAGGGGAATGTTCTTGCTTGATAAATGGTAAGTGAAATCCCTGCAATTTTAGAACCAATTGGAGGCTGTGTGTGTGTGTGTGTGTGTGTGTATGTGGTGGGTGGGGAGGGGGAGCATGGGGGAGGTTGGAATAGGAAGGGGGGCAGGATTGGAGGTTGGAGGGTAGGGCGGGGGGTTTGGAGTGGGGTGGGGGAGGTTGGGGGTTTGGAAGGGAGGTTGGGGGGCAGAAACTCAGCATTCAGTTTACCTGGGTTGCAAGTATTGAATCTTTCCCCCAGTTAAGAATTTACTGTCACCATGTACGTATGATGCAATGTGAAGAACCTATAATGAGGATTGAGGCAGTCACCAAAATCAGTGTTATCATCTGCACAGTGTTATAAATAGCCTATGGCATACTTTCCTATCAAATTAGTAATATTGCACGATGCTGTTAAAGTAAAATTTGTACTCTCTGATTTGTTTAATAGTCAAGGTGGGATCACCTAAAGGGTGCAAACAAACTAACACTGCATTATATTGTTACTGCTCTTTATATTATGCTGCACGTATCTCAGATGATATTTGTAACCAGATGCCAACAACAGGCATCATCATTTTACTAGGACATTTCTGTGATTGTTCAGTGAATTGATTGGTGATTCTTGAAAGGGGGAAGAAATATCATGCATGATTGAGGGGGGAGGGTTAGAGTGGGTTGGGTGTGTGGAGGGAATAAGGGGCCTAGAAGCTGGAGAAGCACCGGGGCCCATGATTTCCCTCCCTTGCCCTGGTGCCTTCACCACATGGACTTTGGTTCAAGTCGCTGGCTCACCACTGCCTTCTCAAGGGCAATTAAGGATGGAAAACACATGCTGGGCTAGCGAGCAGTGTCTACACTCTCTGAATGAATTCTGAGTGAAAATTTCCCTGTTCTTCAAAGAGTGATGTAGGATCGTTTTACATCCAGGAGGGAATGTTTTTCGGAATTGTTTGAGGGAGAACTTGAATGGGTTGAATGTTTTTGTCTCAAGTAATGTAGCACAGGCTAAGAAGCAGTTAATGTCTTTGAATAAATTGCATGAAATAGTTCCATTTCTATCCAATAAGCACAGCAGGACTCCACTATATTATTGGCATGACTAAGTACTGTCGTTTCAGACATACTGGTGGAAAACCATCTCACTCAGTGAATCTTGCTTCCTCAAATAAACACAGGTTCAGAATAATTAGATTTCAAAGAAATAAATCTTGTAATAATGTTTTAAATGACCATTTAGGTTCAGGAGGTGGAGATGCAATGGCATCTGTGGAAAGATATTACCACTCACAAGATAGCAATGAGAGAATAAATGTGATGTGAGTAGGCGTTGTATATTCAAGAATAGCTAGAAGGAGCAAATCTATCAGCAATATAATTTTAGAGAAGATTGAAGTCCTGGCTGAGTTTGCAGTCCTAGAATCAGAGAAAATTTTATATCCTTGTGGAGGTTGGTTAGCTCAGTTGACTAGATGGCTAACATGTGTTGCATAATGATGCCAACAGCGTGGGTTCAATCTCTGTACTGGGATAGTTCATGGAGGCCTGTCTCCTCGCCTTGCCCCACACTTGATGTGGAGCGGTGCCTCTCAAGCTATATAACCCATTGTCTCTCTCTGGTCCTTTGTGGTCTGTGACTAACTACCATTTTACATCTTCAAATTCCTACGATTTGTATCTTAAAAATCTCAGGCTTTGAGAACTGATGAAGTTATTTAATAGTAACAGACCCAAGGGGGCCAAACCATTTGCATGGAAAAGATTCACAATGCTACAGGATAAACAGCAGTGGGAGTGGAACTGAAGATCTGACATAGGGATCATGGACCAAATGGCCTTCTTCTGGACTGTATACTTTTATGATTAGGAACGATAGTTTGTACATAGGAGCTTGTTCCCTCACTGCTGCTCATGTGTCTTCAGCCCAAAGGTAACAGCCAGATCGTTATTTTCTAATTCCTTTCTCGTGTTTAGTATGGTAGGGGTTATGTTACTAGACAGATAATCCAGAGAAGATCCAATCAAATCCCATCACTACCACTTTTGAGAATTTGAATTCAGTTTAAAGACCTGGTAAATAAAAAGCTGAGATCAATAGAAGTGACAATGAAAAGCTGTCAACAACAGCTTGCATTTTTAAATAGCACCTTTGACAGAGTAAAATGCCCTGCAGGGCTTCATGGGAGTGTAATTCTGGAAAACATGACTCTGAGCCTCAGATGGAGATGTTAGGATGGAACATGATCAAAAACTTGGACAAAGAGGTAGGTTTTAAGAAGCATCATAAAGAGAGAGGTGGAGAAATGGAGAGGTTTCAGAGAGAATTCCAGAGTTTAGGGCCTCAACATGATTGCTAATGGTGGAGCAATTCAAATCTGGGATGGCTCAGAGGCCAGAATTGGAGGGGCAAGAGATCTTGGAGCATTGTAGCTTCACCAGGCTGGCACCTCAATTTTAGATACGGCTGGTGCTGCTCCTGGCATGCCCTCCCGCACTCTCCATCGAACCAGGGTTGCTCCCCCTGCCTGATGGTCATGGTAGAGTTGGGGGGGAGGGTTTGCTGTGCCAAGAGGTTACAGGTTGTGGTTGAGTACAATTCTGCTGCTGCTGATAGTCCACAGCGCCTCATGGTTGCCCAGTTTTGAGTTGCTAGGTCTGTTTGAAATCTCTCCCATTTAGCCCGGTGTAGTGTCACATCACCCAATCGTCTGAGACAAACCATTGTTAAGGCAGAGCCCATGAATTCTTTCAAGAGGATGTTATTTAAACAAAGAGGCATATTGAATGGAACAGGGAGTAATTACGGGAGTGTGTGATTAGATTTAGTAGCTTGTGAACAAAAACACTAGCAGGCTTGATGTCTGAACAGCCTGTTTAGCACTTGTACCATTCTACGATGTTAATTTATTTCAGCACGATAACAACAACTTGTATTTATATAGCACTCTTAATGTAGTAAAACTCCTCATGACACTTCACAGGAGTGTTCTCAAACAAAATTTGACACTGAGTCACATGTTAGTTCAGGTGACTAAAAGCCTGATCAAAGAGGTCGGTTTCAAGTAGCATCTTAAACAGGAGGTCGAGAGAGAGAGGTGGAGAGAGCAAGGCAGGAAGTTCCAGAGCTTAAGGTGTTTTTGTTTATTCATTTACGAGTTGTGGGCATCGCTGGTGAGGCTAGCATTTATTGCCCGTCCCTAATTGCCCTTGAGAGGGTGGTGGTGAGCTGCCTTCTTGAATCGCTGTAGTCCATGTGGTGTAGGTACACCCGCAGTGCCGTTCGGAAGGGAGTTCCAGGATTTTGATCCAGCGACAGTAAAGGAACTGTGATATATTTCCAAGTCAGGATGGTGAGTGACTTGGATGGGAACTTGAAGGTGCTGGTGATTCTCCTTGTATCTGCTGCCCTTGTCCATCTTGATAGTAGTGGTCGTGGGTTTGGAAGGTGCTGTCGACGGAGCCTTGGTGAGTTTCTGCAGTGCATCCTGTAGATGGTACACACTGCTGCCACTGTGCATTGGCAGTGCAGGAAGCTGAAGACACAGCTGTTATTGGTGGAATGAATAAGAATTGGAAATGCTCAAGAGATCAGAATTAGATAAAGAACAAAGAACAAAGAAAAGTGCAGAACAGGAACAGGCCCTTCGGCCCTCCAAGCCTGCGCTGATCATATTGCCCGTCAACTAAAACATTTTGCACTTCCGGAGTCCGTATCCCTCTATTCCCATCCTATTCATGTATTTGTCAAGCTGCCTCTTAAACACCACTATCGTACCTGCTTCCACCACCACCACCTCTGGCAGCGAATTCCAGACACTCACTACCCTCTGCGTAAAAAACTTGCCCCGTGTGCAGAATCTTGCAGGGTGATGGGGCTGGAGGTGATTCCAGAGATGAGGGGATAGGGGAGCTGAAGCCATGAAGGGGTTCGAACACGAGATGAGAATTTTAAAATCGAGTTGTTGCCAGTTTGAGAGCCAATGTAGGTCGGCGAGCACATGGTGATGTTTGTAATGATTAACCTAGAGACGCTATTCTTCAACACTTGCAGTTGTTGCAATGCACCAGATTCGCTGGATTCTGTTCCATTTGTTCTGTACTCTGCTCTGTTTGGGCAACGGATTAAAATTGAGATTAGTCAGTTATTGTACAGATGACAAGACTCAGACAAGCCAAAAACCAGGAAGTATTATAACCGAAAGGCATGGGATGGAATCATCCTAGATGTGCGCAGTGTGGTAGCGGGCGGGAAAATGGACGTTTTACCTGCCGACCACAAAGGAGGGTTTTCGTGTCATATCGTCCATTCCTGGCACCTCATTAATAATGCATTCACGGAGAACATGCCAGATTGTCCACCACGCCATGATCTCGGCACTTCCTCACTCCAGGCACCATATTTATTTAAAGCGCACCAGAGCGCAGCCTACTTCATGCCTGCAGGCAGGGACTGCTCCAGGAGACATGGCCCCGAGAGCAAAGAAGATGGCAGCTTCCAAATTTAGTGATGCCTCTCTGAGGTGCAGTGGAAGGCTACCGCGGTACTCTCTACTCCCGCTCTGGCCGTAGGAGGTCCACAAGGGTCACCAATCTGACCTGGGAGGCAGTAGCAGGTGCGGTTAGTCCCACCGAAGCACAGAGGAGGTCAGCCATCCAGTGCAGGAAGAGGATAAATGCTCTCACCCGTTCCACCAGGGTAAGTCAACCACCTCATCACTCTCAGCTCACATGCTCACAAACCCATCAAACATCCACAGGGATCTCACACCTCAAGGGACAACACGCAGTCTCACATCTCCATCAGGTTCATACCCTCTCGAGCTCATGTCCTCATCCTGTCCATGGCTCCACTCACCACACAAACATTCCACGCAGTGCCATGTGTCCTGCTCACTCCGTCTCCATCTGTTTTCACGCAGGAGAAACTGGCCCACATCAGCAGAGAGGGATCCCAGACGGCAGGTGGAGTGGACCACTTTAGGCTCCTCACTCAATTTGAGGAGAGTGCCATCGTGCTAACTGGTGAGCGTGGACGTGCCTGCAGCAACGTTGAGGTCGGTGGTGAACACCCACATGAGGATCCTGCACCATATCTTCCCTCTCTCAATGCAACTGTGAGTACTCCATCTCCTGCTTTTGACTCTGCTGCCATGCACTAATTATCTCTACATTGGTTCACAAGGAGCTCTGCCAAGCGACCAGAGCCCTCAGCCAGCCAGTCCCTCAGCTCCATCCAGGTCCTCACCTCCAGCCAAAAGGACTTCAGCTCAGAATCACAGAATTTTAATGGCACAGTAAGAGGCCATTGTGCTCCTGAAATTTCTACTTTCAATGTCCTTGGACACATCTCGTCTGGTCCCTGTGCCTTGTCAACTTTAAGTACTGACTGTCTATTCAACATTTCCTCCTTATCAATGTTGAACCCTCCTAGTGACAGAGTTTCCTCACCTGTCCCCATGGTCTGGGTAGCATCGACCACCTTGGTAAAGACGGATGCAAAGTATTAATTTAAGTATTCATTCATCTATGTGTAAATGCTTTTTTCAGTTGCTAATCAGCCTGACTCTTCCTTTTACCACCCTTTTACTATTTATGTGCCTACAGAAGACTTTGGGATCCCCCTTCATGTTGGCTGCCGCCTTTTCTCATATCTAATTTCTTGTTCTCTAATATGCTTTTACACCTGCCCTCTGACCTTCTGTAATCCCCTTGGTTCTCAATAGTATTTTCTACTTGACACCTGTCATAAGCATACTTTTTATTCTTTATCTTAATTTCAATCTCCTTTTTCATCCAGGGAGCTCTGGATTTGTTTGTCCTACCTTTCCCTTTTGATGGAATATACCTTGGCTGTGCCCGAACCAATTCTTTTTTGAAGGTAGCCCATTGTTCAGCTACAGTTTTTCCCGCCAATCTTTCATTCCAGTCTATCTGGCCCAGTTCCGTTCTTGCCCCATCGAAGTCCAGTTAATTATTCTTATTCTGGATTGCCTATCGTCCTTTTCCATCATCATCCTAAAACGTACAACATAATGATCACTGTCTCCTAAATGTTCCCCCACTGACACTTGATCTACTTGGCTCACCTCATTTCCAAGAACCAGGTCCAACAGTGTGTCTTTTCTTGTTGGATTGGAAACATACTGCTGTAGAAAATTCTCCTGAACACAATCTAGGATCTTTTCCCCCTCTCGGCACTTTACACTACCACTGTCCCAGTCTACATTAGGGTAATTAAAGTCCCCCATTATAACAACTCTACAATATTTGCATCTCTCTGTAACTTCCCTGCAGATTTGAACCTCTACATCCTCCCCACTAGTTGGCAATGTAATTGCATCCGGGCAATGTAATTGCCTCCTTTTTGTTCCTTAGCTCCAGCCAAATTGATTCTGTCCTTGAACTCTCTGGGACCTCTTCTTTCTCCAGCACTGCAATGTTCCCCTTAACCAATACCACCACCCTTCCTCCTTTCATTCCTTTCCTATCTTTTCTGAACACCTTGTACCCGGGAATATTTAACACCCACTTCTGTCCTTCCTTGAGCCAGGTCTCTGTTATCGCCACAACATCATATTTCCATTTGGTAATCTGCGCCTGTAACTCCCCAATCTTATTTACTATACTCTGTGTATTCACATACATGCATAGTAACCCTGATTTAGATTTTGTTACTTTCTCCCTCACCCCGACTTCACCTATTAATTTACTATTATCCATATTAGTGCTGTCTGTCCCTCCCAGTATTTTGTGCACCATGCTATTCCTCTCTAACATTTTCTCTTGGTTCCCACATCCCTCCCGAGTTAGTTTAAAACCCTCCCAACAGCACTACCAAAACGCCCCACAGGGAACTCAGTCCCAGCTCTGTTCAGGTGCTGCCCGTCCGGCTTGTACAGGTACCATCTCCCCCAGAGCCAGTCCCAGTGTCCCAGGAATCTAAAGCCCTCCCTCCTGCACCATCTTTCCAGCTACGCATTCATCTGCCTTATCCTTCTATTTCTGTACTTACTGGCATGTGGCACTGGGAGTAATCTGGAGATTACTACATTTGAGGTCCTGCTTGCTAATTTTCTACCTTCCTCCCTAAATTTTGATTGCAGGACCATGTCCCCCTTCTTACCTAAGTCATTGGTACTAATGTGGACCACGACCTCTGGCTGTTTATCCTCCCCCAGAAAAATGTCCTGCAGCCGCTCCGTGACCTCCTTGACCCTAGCAAGGGAGGCAACATATTATCCTGGATTCACGTCTGCACCCACGGAAACACCTATATGCTCCCCTAACCAATGAATCCTCTCTCACTATATCTCTTCCTTTCTTCTTCCTCCCATCCTGTATAGCCAATGCACTCATGGCGCCACAAACTTGGCTCAGACTGTACCCCTCTGAGGAAGCAGTGTCCTCACCAGTCTCCATCAGGATACCAATTGGTGTGCGGAACCCAAGCACTACCTGCTACTGCTTCTCTTGGCCTGCCTGGTGGTCGCCCATTCCCTCTCTGTCTCCAGGCCCTTAAACTGAGGTGTGACCAACTCTCTGAATATGCTATACACGTAGTGGTCAGCCTCGAGGATGTGCCACAGTGACCCTTGCCGTCACTCAAGCTCTGAAGCCCAGAGCTCAAGTTTCTGCAGCTGACAGCACTTCCTGCACATGTGGTCGGCCAGGACACCGGTATCGTCCATGGCTTCACACATACTACAGGACACGCATCCCACTTGACTTAGCTGCCTTGGTGATGCCTTAAGTCTCCTTCCCTTATTGGCTCTAAATTTCCCTTATTCCTGACACTTCTCAGTTAAATCCAAGTATGGCCACTTGTTTAAAAAATATACATTTTTCTAATTTATTCACCAGGTCCTGCTTACCAAGGCCACCGCTCTTCTTTCTGAAGAAAGGTAGAACAGGAAAGGAGCATCTCCTCCCTCCTCACTGAACTCCCTCAGTCACCTCTGCTCTCGAACTCTCGCCGCTTCTCGCCCTGTTTTCATGCCCCTCTGCTCCAATACGCCAAAGTCTCGTCGCTCTATCTCTCTCTCTTTCACATGCTGATTTATACTCTGAAATCTCTCCTCCAGGTGCTGCTGACTGCCTGTCCATAAAACCATAAGGTGTAGGAGCAGAAGTTGGCTATTCGGCCCACTGAGTCTGCTCCGCCATTCAATGAGATCACAGCTGCCTGATAATCCTCAACTCCACTTTTCTGCCTTTTCCCCCTAACCCTGGATTCCCTTACTGATTAAAAATCTGTCTATCTCAGCCTTGAATACACTTAATGACCCAGCCTCTACAGCCCTCTGTGGTAAAGAATTCCACAGATTCACTACCCTCAGAAGAAATTCCTCCTCTTCTCTGTTTTAAATGGACGACCCCTTACTCTGAGATTATTCCCTCTGGTCCTAGACTCTGCCACAAGGGGAAACAACCTCTCAGCATCTACCCTGTCAAGCCCCCGAAGAATCTTATATGTTTCAATAAGGTCGCCTCTCATTCTTCTAAACCCCAATGAGTACAGGCCCAACCTACTCAACCTCTCCTCATAAGAAAATCCCTCCATACCCGGGATTAACCTAGTGAACCCTGTCCCAGGATCCTCCCCTCGCACCCTCCTCTAGGTGCTGCTGACTGCCGCCTGTCACAGGGACGTCCTCTCCCATTCTCCTCCATCCAGGTCCTCACCACAAACCAAGAGGACACCTCCCGCCCCCATTGAAGAGCTGGAAATAAGCAGCCTGGAAGACCCATCACAGCGCTTACCCACACCCTGCACCAGCGCAGAGACACACACCTCGGTGGGACCGAGATCTAGAGCAGGCTCAGATTCACAATCTGGTGGTCACCGCATGGACATGTGTCCACAGCAGGAGGAGGCAGGTTCAGCTGAACTCCCCGGGACTTGGAGGATTGCTGGGGAAGAAGCATTTGTGAGGTGCGAGTCAGATGATGAGCCTCTGGATTCAGCCCTCCAACTCATTGTGGAGAGTCGAAATAAGCAGCCTGGAAGACCCGTCACAGAGCTTACCCACACCCTGCACCAGCGCAGAGACACACACCTCGATGGGACTGAGATCTAGAGCAGGCTCAGGTTCACAATCTGGTGGTCGTCGCATGGACGACCGCACCCCCCCCCCCCCTCCACCCCCCAACTAGCAGTTCAGCTGCACACAGTGATTCTGGAGGGAGAAGTGTGTGTGTGTGGCAGGGCCTTCATGCGAACACTCTCCCACGTACCCAGATGTTTCCTCCATCACACTCACCTCAATGTCCTGAGTATTTTCAGTGCTGTCTGCTGGGGTTCACTTCCAGTTGTCCATCTGAGCCTGACCTGCATCTCCACCCACCCACTGATCACACTCCCAGTGCAGCACCTGATCCCGTCCAGCACGAGACTCTGCTCACTTTCCATTTCGACATCCATGATGGTCAGTAAGTTTCTGATCAGCTCTCCTGTCCTTCCCTCTCCTGCAGTCACCCACATCCTTTCCCCCATCACTGTCGACTCCCTGGGCAACACCTTCCACCTCCCCTCTATCACCTACCAACCTGAACCCTTTTCTTTCAGGATATTTAGGTGAATGTGCTTGTTCCCTACCTTCATGAGAATCCCACCCCCAACCACATTGACCTCGCCGACCTCCTCATTCCCACCCCGAGGGTCCGTGTCTGCCTCCGAGTCCCCACCAACCCCCCTCACCACCCCTTCCACTACCACTGTTTTACCCTTATCCTCAAACCCTTCCAGCTCCCTAGGCCACCTCTCACACTCACCATTCCCTCCTACCACACGCACCCTCAGTCTGCTCTCCAGGAGGCAGTCATTGACTTCACAGAACCCTCTGCTTTGCACGTTCACCTGGACATCCCCATGTTACTCCCTCCTCCACCCTTACTCCCTCCTCCCCAAATCCCTGGAATCTTTCCCTCCAGCCCACCCCCCCAGACTCCTCCCGACCTCCAAACTCCTCCCCACCTCTGGACTCCTTCCCTCACATTTTTCTTCCCCCTTACACCCATCTCCCCCACCCCTGCCGCATTCTCCCCCATTGCCACCCTCCCCCCCACCTACACCTTCTTCCTCCCCTCATCCCCTGACACGTTCACTCCCCCGCGCTCCAACCTCCACCCAGCCCACCCCGCCGGTACACCTTCCTCTCCCACTCACAGCTGGACCCTCCTCTGCCCCCTCCCTCGCTGATCATGCGTGGCAGCCCATGACCAAGGCACTGATGTTCTGAAACACACCTGAGACATCAATAGAGACCTCCCACCTTCCGAGAGCTGCTTCATGGTGGAGCCATGTCCATGAGGATCCACCCAGCGTGCGACGCACGTGTTCCTCCAGGGTCCGGTAGCTGTAGGTCTCCGGCACCATCATCTCCTCGATGTCTGCGATCTCAGCAAGACCCTAGCGGTGAGTACTGACTTCCGCACGTCACACTTATCCAGACGTCTTCTGGGCCTGTACGTTTTTCTGCCGGCGAAACAGGAAATCTGAGGTGGGGGGGACGATTCCAGTCAGGCCTCACTTTGCATCCCAAAGCCTCCGGCAGGATTGGCGTTTCCCCCCTCGGCAGACAGTGTCGGATGATCCTGCTGTGCTTTCATGCTGACGTGAAACAGGTTTTTTGGCCTTCTCACCACTTTGTCCCCCACTCCCTGCCGGCCAAGATGCCCAATGCCAATGGGGCCGGATAATTCCAGCCATGGTCATTCTTCAGAGCTCATTGTTGACAAAATACGTTGTAAGAAACTTAATCAGGTGACAAGGCTGTCAGCATTTATCTGACTGTTCCGTTATCATTTCTATATTAATCTCACTCTGTTTCCCAAAAGTCTTGCTAAATTTTCCTTTGCAAGTATTTATTCAATTCCCTTTTGAATGTCACGACCAAATCTGCTTCCACCATCCTTGCAGGCAATGCACAACATCGCACGGTGTGAAAGGAATCTCATCCCCCCTGGTTCTTATGTCTCTTATTTTAAACATCTGTCCTCTGGCTCCTGACCTGTGCCCTCTGGCTCCTGACCTGTGCCCTCTGGCTCCTGACCTGTGCCCTCTGGCTCCTGACCTGTGCACCAGTGGAAAGAATTTCTCCTAAAATTAAAATAAAGACGTTAAAAGCAAAACTGAAGCTGAAAGGAAAAGCGGGTACTAAGTAGGCAGACAACAGTGAGAGTATAGCTAAAAGGAATTTAATGAGCGTAGGCAAGAAGGCAAAGAAAAAAATCAGAAAGCAAAGAGAAACTATGGAAATAAACTATTAATGAATATACTTTTTAAATTGTGAGGTGTTCCGTAGAGATGTAGGCCTGGATTTTCATCATCGAGGCGGGTAGTGGGAGTTGGGAAAATTCCCGGCTTGACACACAAGTCTCACAAAGGCACGATCTTCATTGCCAGGAGTCAGTCCAGCACGGCAATGCCCATTCTCTATGTTACCTCATGTTCTCCACCTATCCCTGTGACTCTTCACCCACCCACAAGACATAGGAGCAGAAGCAGGCCATTCAGTCCATCAAGTCTGCTCCACCATTCAATGAGATCATGGCTGATCTGATAATCCTTTTTTATATATTCATGAATATGTAATGCAGGCATCACTGGTTCAGCCAGCAATCATTGCCCATCCCTTTTTCAGAAGGCATTTAAGAGTGGGTCTGGAGTCACATGCAGGGAAGGACAGCAGATTTTCTTCTCTAAAGAGCATTAGTGAACCAGATGGGTTTTTATGACAATCAGCAATGGTTTTGTAGTCTTTTAATTACAGATTTTTATTGAATTCAAATTTCACCATCTGCCCCATGGTGGGATTCAAACCCTGGTCCCCAGGCCTTTACCCTGGGTTTCTGGATTACTAGCCCAGTGACCATACCACTGTACCACCACCTCCCCTTGAATATTCCTCTTTCCACTCCTACTCAATTCCACTTTCCTGCCTTTTCCCCATAACTTTTGATTCCCTTACTGATTAAAAATCAACCCATCTCAGCCTTAAAAATACTTAATGACCAAACTTCTACAGCCCTCTGCAGTAAAGAATTCCACAGATTCTCCACCCTCAGAGAAGAGATTCCTCCTCATCTCTGTCTTAAATGGACGACCCCTTACTCTGAGATTATGCCCTCTGGTCCTAGACTCTCCCACAAGGGGAAAAAGCCTCTCAGCATCTACCCTGTCAAGCCCCCTAAGAATCTCATACGTTTCAGTAAGATCACCTCTCATTCTTCTAAACTCCAATGAGTACAGGCCCAACCTACTGAACCTCTCCTCATAAGAAAGTCCCTCCATACCCGGGATCAACATCGTGAACCCTGTCCCAGGGTCCTCCTCTCGCACTCTCCTCAATGTAACTATTGGCTCCAACAAACCCCGCATCACTTGAGCACCTCCATTAAATCTCGTCTTAACCTCCTCTGCCCTAAGGAGAACAATCCCAGCTTTTCTGGTGTCTCCACAAAGCTGAAGTCCCTCATTCCTGGTATAATTCTTGAAAATCTCCTCTGCACTCCCTCGAAGTTGAAGGTCTTGTCCCAAGGCAGCATTTATAGATGAGTGTGTTGCTAAAGAATGCTTTTTAACAATCAACAGAGTCTTCTCAATGCTGAAAGTACCCAGATATAGAATGAGATAATAACTTCTTCGTCAAGGTCACATTACCAAACTGATTATCAAGGTATCAACGAAAATAACATTTAATTGCATCAGGCCCTGTATTACAGAGAAGGCAGCAATTACAACACACAAAGTCTTCCTCGTCTCTATTATATCATCCAAAAACAATAGTCAGCCACATTTAGCAAAAAAGGATATCTGCAGGATAACGAAAGTATGACACGTTAATGTGCAATTGCAGAGTGTCACAGAACATAATCAACCATTTCCATTGTTCACTATTGATGATCTGTGCATCTGTACTTTATTGTTCTTTGAATTTGCCTCTGAACTTCTCAACAGAAAATACTTTCTCAACAAAAAACACTTTCTTGCTGATAATTCAATTTGTATCGGGAGACGGAGTTTGGATTCCTCCCACAGCAATGATTAGCATTTATCACTAGGAACTTTCTGAACCCAGTGATTTGAAACAGCACTGGCCCAAACCAGACCCACACCCCGGCAGGATTAGGTGTGGATGTGGCTATAACAACAACTCGCATTTACATGGCACCTTTAATGAAGTAACCTGCTCACGGTGCTTCATGGGAGCACAATCAGACAAAGCATTTGGCGCAAAGCGATTGGAGAGTCAGCAGGCCCTGAAATTTTCCTTGTCATTTTCCCAGACTCTCTATCACTGACCCTCTTCTCTTTTATCACCAAGTAAACAGTCAAAAACAAAAAGTAAAATTGAAATACACGTCAATCTAAGCACATGCCTGTGTATCAGTGAGTGCACAGAGTAAAGTTTTGCTAAGGAAATGCCATACTAAAGAAAATAACTTGCATTTGATGTCTCAATGCACTTTACAGCCAATGAAATGCTTTTAAAGCCTAGCCATTGTTTAACTGTAGGAAACACAGCAGCCAATTTGTGCACAGCAAGCTCCCACAAACAGCAATGAGATAAATGACCTGGTAATCCATTTTTTAATGCTGGAGGAGTAATAAATATTGGTCAGGACACTGGGGATAACTCCCTTGCTGTTCTTCAAGTAATGCTATCAGATCTTTTACATTCTGAGGGGGCAGATGGGGCCTTATTTTAATGTTTTATCTAAAAGACAGCCCCCTGACAGTGTAGCACTCCCTGAGTGCTGGCAGGAGGAATATCAGATTGGATTTTGTGCTCATGTCATTGGAGTTGTCCTTGAACCCACAACCCTCTGACTCAGAGGGGAGCATCCTAAGCACTGATCACCTGACAGTTGGAAACTTGGGAAGGTAGAAAAGTTTTGAGCTTCAGAGGTGGCCTGAGGCGTCGCAATTCATCTCTGCTAAGAGAAGCTTGTCTAATAGTGAACAATGGCATCTGTCCATCTCGGGAGATGATGGAATGCACTCAGGGTGTATGTCACTTCTGGACTGAACGTTGTCTGTTGTGGCTGTAGAGGCCGATTCATGATTGGCAGACCCTTTTGCAGCTGGCACTGACGAATAACGTTGACCCAAGGTCGACTGATGTTTCATCCTTCCGGCCGGCTCTCTTTTCATCACCTGGTCATTTCTTTTGTCGCCTGCTCTTTCCATGCCCTTCCTGACTGCTCGTCTCCAGGCACTCTGACCAGCAGCGAGGTCTTCCCATGCATCAACTCCGATGCTGGTCAATTCAATGTCTCATTTACTGATGTCCTTGAATCACAGATGCGGGTGACCTGTTGGTTTCAGGCTGATAGCAAGCTCGCCATAGAGCATGTCTTTGGGAATGTGGCCATCAACCATTCGGCTCACATGACCCAGTCAACAGAGTGTCCACTGATTTAAGAGGGTAAACATGCCGGGGATCCCTGCACTCTGATGTACTTCTTTTACATCTTGGGTAAATGAGTTTGTTGGCCAACCGAACTCTAACTGCATGCCTTCCTACATTCTCCTTAGTTGCTGCTTGCAATCAATTACGGGGAGAGACTGATGTAAGAAGAATAGTGATGGTTTATTGAGACATAGGGCAGAGCACCAGATCATACATGCTCACTCAGAAACCTCCAGAACTAGACTTACAGTTCCCAGTTGCCCACGCTGTACAGTGATTTGTCAGTGCTGTCACATGATCAGTACACTTGCATTCTCTTAAAGGGACAGGGTACCTCACTTTACCACACTCCCCCCCCCTTTACTTAAAAGTACAGCTAACAAGCTTAAAACACATTAACTATTTACACAATAATTATTTACAGGTCAAGTCTCTCGGGAGGCCTTCATTGACAGGTCGAGTATTGTAGCCCAGCAACCTCAGCTAGTATTTTCAAGACCTCCTTTGCAGGGGAAGTTGGCCGCTATGCCCCTCAGTGGATGATTTCACCATCTTCCGGGTGCAGTCATGTTCACTCCTGCTGCCCCCCTCCTCCAAGCTGAAACAGATAAAGCACAAAGCAATACAATGATGAGGTACATGATGTGTAGGGAGAGAGAGGAAAAGGAAAAAAAAAATCTTTGTTTTTCTTTCCGAGCACTGTCAATAATTTTTCTTCATCATCCTGAGTGTCCTGTTCTTGGGAGCACTGACCCGTATCTCTGTCTTGTGTTTAATTTTGCTGTTGGCTGGATTAGACTCAGGCACGAGCTGAACATGAATGAGCTCAGTACTTGGGTTTTCCAACAGCTTCTTCTGAGAATTCAGGGCCTTCTAGCTTTAAACCTTCAGGGCTTTTACACAGCTGCTGCTTCAGCTCTTCCAACTCTTTCCTATTCTCATTCATAGTTTCCTGGAGAATCACATACCGTTGCCCCTTCTCAGTTAATTTATTACTTAACTCAGCCAGAGACAGGCATAGCTCTTCCTTCTTCCTTTTCTTCGTCATATCTTTTCAGTGGCACAAATTGGGAGCTAATTGAATTTTGCAGCTCACGAAAGTCCTTTAATAGATTTCCCATTTCCTTTGAAAGGCTGCTGACTTCAGCTTGAACTCTGTCTCGATGTAACACTTTTACTGGCTTCTCCCGTTGGGTCTTTGCATACTCATTTTTTCTTGCAGCAATGCTTCTGCTTTCAAATCGGGAGCTTAGCGGGCCCTCAAGATTTATCTCTCCCAGACAGTTCCTTCCGAGGAGACTTGGTCCCCTGCCTGGCATAAAAAATAAGGGTAATTCTGCAGACTGTTCCTCATACTGCACCTTGACTTGAAATACCCCTTTCACATTTATATCTCCACTGTGTACGTCCTCAGCTTTGTGTCCGAAACTTCTAACTTCAAAGGTTGGGTTCCTTTACTCAGATATCTAAGTGTATGCCCTCCAATAATGGATATTGACGCTCCCGTATCAACTTCGATCTTACTGGGTTGTCCGTTAACTGTATTAACTGCTTGGATTGGCTTGGTTCCACCCACTTTGAGGTTATATAACGAAAAGATGTCTGATTCTATTTCTTCTGGCTCTTCCATGGGGCATATTTCATGATTTTTCCTTCTGTCTTTATCGTGTTGTTTTAGCCTTTCTCTGCAGTGCCGCATTATGTGGCTATAGCGGCGGCAGAAAAAGCACTCGACTTGTTTGAGTTGCCGTTCGCTCACTGGCGACCTGGATGTATTTCCCTCATTCATTTTGTGGGTTTTCACTGCAGTACTGTTGTTTTTCAATGGTCTGGAGCTAGAGAGCGTTCCCCGTCTTTCCGTGGAGTCCGAAATCTTTGCGCCTTTTGTTGCCGGATTGTCCCGCTTGACCAGATGGACGGCGCCATTTTGTGTAACTTTTATAACTTTGGAATTTCTAACAGCGCTCTCCATCCTGGTAGCTAATTCTAAATCCTTACTGAAGTTTAGACTAGGTTTGGCTAGCAAACGCCTTTGGATAGTATCATCTCCAATCCTGCATATCAGCCGGTCTCTCAACATATCACTAATGGACTTTCCGAATTTGCAATGCTCAGTTATTGCCTTTAAAACAGCCACATAGTCAGCTATTGTCTCCTCTGGAAGCCTGTTCCTTGAATTGAACTTGAAGCGCTGCATAGTGACTGAGGGCTTTGGTCTCAGGTGGTTCTGTACAATTTTTATTAACTTGTCAATAGTCTTCGAGTCTGGGACACTAGGCAACATGAGGCTGCGGATCAGTCCATACGTTTTTCTCCCACAAGGACAAAAGAATCACTCACTTCTTCTCCTTCCCCGCGACATCGTTGGTGATAAAAAAGAACACTGGACGTTCAACAAACTGAGACCAGTCATCTGAAATGGGGTCGAATGGATTGACAGTCCCGAACTGCGATGTCGTGAAGGACTGCAAGTGGACTGCGCGTCCAATAGGCTTTTCAGGTAATGATGAATTTAGGTGTTTGGGTTACCGTGGAATCGCCTTCTCTCTGGGGTCTCTTATAATTTTCTGCCCATCGTCGTTTTTCATGTATTTACCAGTTTAAATGCATTGCCATGTTAAGAGCAGTTGCCTGCTTTTAAAACTCTGTCTCTGCAGCTGTCGGTTTTTCTCTGCTGGGTTTTGCGCTCCTTTTGAGTTTTGGTGGGATCCCCGTGATTGCGATTTTGTGGAGTTTTTTATTTCAAACCGCAGCACTGCTTTCTGGTCTGATTGTCAGCTGTCACCTATTTTACAAAATAAGTACGGATGCTCTTTCCAATGTTTTGCTCATCCGTCTTGAAAATTATTTTCTTTTGTTCTTTATCCTCGTCGTCACTTTTATGTCTTGGGTAAATGAGTTTGTTGGCCAACTGAACTCTAATTGTACGCCTTTCTATGCTCTCCTCAGTTGCTGTTTGCAATCAATAATGGGGAGAGACTGATGCAAGAATAAACAGTGATGGTTTATTGAGACATAGGGCAGAGCACCAGATCATACGTGCTCACTCAGAAACCTCCAGAACTAGACTTAGAGTTCCTAGTTGCCCGCACTGTACAGTGATTTGTCAGTGCTGTCACATGATCAGTACCCTTGCATTCTCTTAAAGGGACAGGGTACCTCACTTTATGACAACTCCCACATTGGACACGCTGTCTTGCCAGGTGTTTCCTAATGTTCACCTGAGACAGTGGAGCTGGAAGCTGTTCAGCTGCTTTTCTTAGCCTGCATAAGTTGTTCATGCTTCGCTATTGTAAAGAAGGGTGCTGGGAACACAAGCCTGGTACACACAGAGCTTTGTGCTTTCGGTTAGTTTGCTGTTGGTCCAGACACGACTCAACTTTGACACGACAGCTGCGGCCTTGGCGATCCTGGTGCTGATTTCAGCATCAAAGGACAGGTTGCTGGTAATTGTTGACACAAGGTAGGTGAAGCTGCCGACGACCTCTAGAGTGAAGTTGTTGATGTTGATGGAAGGTGGAGTCTCTGTGTTATGGCCTGTCCAGATGCTGATTGTCAGCCCAAACTCCTTGCAGGCCCGGGAGAACTGAACTACAAGCCAATGTGTAATAGTGAATACATTAGGAACAACTAACTGAACAGTACCTGCCTTCAAAGCTACTCTTTTCTATCTTTGAAATCCATGCCCGCCTAATAAATCACATTGTGACATTGTGTTAACCTCAGCTTTTCCCTTCATCACTTTTCCTCACTTCATTTAATTCTCTTCATGGGAGGATGGTTTCTGTGACATAAACTACAACCGGGCAAACTGAGGGCAAATCACTGGTGAGAATCTTGATCCCCGTTGGATTTCATCCTGAGCTTGAAATCACTGAGCTGAAACATACCCACAGCAACGGAGAGAAAGGAAGAAAGAACTTGCATTTATATAGCGCCTTTCACCATCACAGGCGTCACCAAATTGTTTAAAGCCAATGAAACACTTTTTGAAGTGTTGTCACTGTTGGAAAGCGGTCAGAAGTGCAGCAGCCAGTTTGTTGGTGTCAGCTTCCGCATACAGGAACGTGACAAACAGCCAGCGAATCTGTTATTTAATGATATTGGTGGAGGGATAAATATTGACCAGACCACTGGGGAGAACACAACTGCTCTTCTTCAGATAGTACCATGGCACCTTCTGCGTCCATTTGGGAAGGCAGGCCCCAGTTTAATGCCTGAAAGATGGCACCTCTGACCGTGCAGCACTCCCTCAGTTTATTATCGGGCTAGATTACATGTCCAATTTTCAGGAGTGAGACTTGAACTCATGATTTGTCCAACTGGCGGGGGGGAGGGAGAGGGAGTGCTGCCACTAAGCCATGACTGCCACTCTACTCTTTAAATTATGATCACGTAAGAATGACACATCACACCAAAGCCGGTTTGACGTCAGTGTGGAATAGGATTGTGGTAAAATAATCCTCACTTCGGGCTTAGTGAGTAACAAGCTCGCCTCTGAACCCAGAAGATCGTGGGTGCTGGGAAGGCAGTGGTACAGTTGACTATAGCAGCAGGAACTCATTTTTTGTGGGAGGGTTGGAGGATCGGCTAAGGGTGGGGTGGGGTCTGAAGACCGTGTGCAGTGAGAGATTGTGGGGAGAACAGATCATAGGAGTCAGGATCAGGGAGGGAGGAGGGGTCACCAGGGAAGTGAAGGAAAAATCTGTCTTAAACATCCTTAATAATAAGAAAAGCTTTCATACAAAAGAGAAATTTAGATGCATAGTGTATAAAGTACAGAAACAGGCCTTTTGGCCCAACCAATCAGTGCTGGTGTTTATGCTCCATTTCAGCCGCCTTGTGCCTTTTCTCATTCAATTCTATCTGTACAACCCTCTATTCCCTTCTTCCTGAAATGCTTATCTAGCCTCCCCTTTTTTAAAATTGATTCTTTCATGCGGTACGGCCTTCGCTGGCTAGGCCAGCATTTGCTGCCCAATCCTAATTGCCCTTGAGAAGGTGGTGGTGAGCTGCCTTCTTGAACCGCTGCAGTCCATGTGATGTAGGTACACCCACAGTGCTGTTAGGGAGGGAGTTCCAGGATTTTGACCCAGCGACAGCGGAGTAACAGGGATATATTTCCAAATCAGGATTCTGTCTAACTGGGGGGGGAGATCTTGCAGGTGGTTGCTTTCCAAGGGGAGGTGGTGGCAGAGTGGTACTGACACCTGAACAATCACCCAGCGGCCCAGGTTAATGCTGTAGGGAAGGGGGTTCGAATCTCACCATGGCAGCTGGTGAAATTTAATAAATCTGGAATTAAAAATCTAATCTCATAAAGTCCCATATGTTTCACTAATGCTCTTTGGGGAAGGAAATCTGCCATCCTTAACTGGTCTACACGTGACTCCAGATCCACAACAATGTAGCTGACATTTAAACGCCCTCTGAAATGGTCAAGCAAGCCACTCAGTTGTATCAAACCACTACAAAGCCTACATAAAGGAATGAAACCCGATTGACCATCTAGCATCGATGCAGGTACCAGAAATTACAACATCAAACCCAGCCTTGTTTACCCTGCAAAGCCCTCCTTACTAACATCTGGGGTTATATGCCAAAATTGGGAGAGTTGTCTCACAGACTAGTCAAACAACAGCCTGACATAATCATTCTCATGGAATCATACCTTACAGACAACCACCATCCCTGGGTACGTGTTGTCCCACCGGCAGGACAAACCCAGCAGAGGAGGCGGCACAGTGGTATAGAGTCCGGAGGGAGTTGCCCTGGGAGTTCTGAACATCAACTCCGGACCCCATGAAGTCTCATGGCATCAGGTTAAACACGAGCAAGGAAACCTCCTGCTGATTACCATGTACTGCCCTCCCTCAGCTGAGGAATCTGAGCTCCTCCATGTTGAACACCACTTGAAGGAAGCACTGAGGGTGGTTAGGGTGCAGAATGTACTCTGGGTGGGGGACTATCAATGTCCATCACCAAGAGTGGCTCAGTAGTACCACCACAGATGGAGCTGACTGGGTCCTGAAGGACATAGTTGCTAGAATGGGCCTGTGGCAGGTGGTGAGGGAACGGATGAGAGGGAAGAACATACTTGACCTCAACCTCACCAACCTGCCTGCCACAGATGCATCTGTCCATGACAGTATCAGTAGGAATGACCACAGCAAGTCCTTGAGGAGATGAAATCCCATCTTCAAATTGAGGATTCCCTCCATTGTGTTGTGTGGCAATTCCACTGTGCTCAGTGGGATAGATTTTGAACGGATCTAGCAACTCAAAACTGGGCATCCATGAGGTGCTGTGGACCATTGGCAGCAGAACTGTATACAACCTGTAACTTCATGGCCTGACATATCCCCCACTCGACTATTACCACCAAGCCAGGGGATCGACGCTGGTTCAATAAAGAGCGCAGGAGGGCATGCCAGGAGCAGCACCAGGCATATCTAAAAGTTAGGTGTCAACCTGGTGAAGCTACAACACAGGACTACTTGTGTGCCAAACAGCATAAGCATCATTTGAGAGACAGAGCTAAGCAACCCCACAACCAACGGATCAGATCTAAGCTCTGCAGTCCTGTCACATCTTGTCGTGAATGATGGTGGGCAATTAAACAAGTAACTGGAGGAGGAGGCTCCACAAATGTCCCCATCCTCAATGATGGGGGATCCCAGCACATCAGTGCAAAAGATAAGGCTGAAGCATTTGCAACAAATTGCAGCCAGAAGTACTGAATGGCTGATCCATCTCGGCCTCCTTTTGAGGTCCCCAGTATCACAGATGCCAGTCTTCAGCCAATTCGATTCACTCCACATGATATCAAGAAATGGTTGAAGGCACTGGATACTGCAAAGGCTATGGGCCCTGACAATGTTCCGGCAATAGAACTGAAGACTTGTGCTCCAACTGTGCCCTTAGCCAAGATTTTCCAGTACAGCGACAGCTCTGGCACCTACCTGCCAATGTGGAAAATTGCCCAGGCATGTGCCGTACACAAAAAGCAGGACAAATCCAACCCGGCCAATTGCCACCCCATCAGTCTATTCTCAATCATTAGCAAAGTGATGGAATGGGTCATCAACAGTGCTATCAAGCAGCACTTACTCAGAAACAACCTGCTAACTGATGCTCAGTTTGGGTTCCACCAAGGTCACACAGCTTCTGAGCTCATTACAGCCTTGGTTCAAACATGGACAAAAGAGACAAACTCCAGAGGTGAGGAAAGAAGCACTGCCCTTGATATCAAGGCAGCATTTGACCGAGTGTGGCATCAAGGAGCCCTGGCAAAACTGGAGTAAATGGGAATCGTGGGAAAATTGTCCTCTGGTTGGAGTCATACCTAGCACAAAGGAAGATGGTTGTGGTTGTTGGAGATCAGTCATCTCAGCTCCAGGACATCACTGCAGTAGTTCCTCAGGGTAGTGTCCTAGGCCCAACCATCTTCAGCTGGTTCATCAATGACCTCCTTCCATAATAGGGTCAGAAGTGGGATGTTCGCTAATGATTGCACAATATTCAGCATCATTCACAACTCCTCAGATACTGAAGCACTCTGTGTCCATATGCAGCAAGTCCTGGACAACATTCAGGCTTGGGCTGACAAGTGGCAAGTAACATTCATGCCACACGAGTGCCAGGCAATGACCATCTTCCACAAAAGAAAATCCAACCAGAGCCCCTTGATATTCAATGGCATTACTATAGCTGAATCCTGCACTATCAACATCCTGGGGGTTACCATTGACCAGAAACTGAACTGGACTAGCTATGTAAATACTGTGGCGACAAGAACAGCTCAGACGCTGGGAATAGTGCAACGAGTAACTCACCTCCTGACTTTCCAAAGCCTGTCCACCACAAGACGCAAGTCAGGAGTGTGGTGGAATACTCTTTACTTTCCAGGATGAGTGCAGCTCCAACAACACTCAACAAGCTCGACACCATCCAGGGTAAAGCAGCCCGCTTGATTTGCACCCCATCCACCACCTCCAACATCCACTCCCTCTACCACCAATGCACAGTGGCACCAGTGTGTACCATATGCAAGGTGCACTGCAGCAACTCACCAAGGCTCCTTCGACAGCATCTTCCAAACCCGCGACCTCTACCATCTAGAAGGACAAAGGCAGCAGATGCATGGGAACACCACCACCTGCAATTTCCCCTCTAAGCTACTCACAATCCTGACTTGGAAATTTATCACCGTTCCTCCACAGTCACTGGGTTAAAATCCTGGAACCCTCTCCCTAACAGCACTGTGGGTGTACCTACACCACATGGACTGCAGCGGTTCAAGAAGGCAGCTCGCCACCACCTTCTCAAGGGAAGTTAGGGATCGGTAGTAACAGGCCTAGCCAGCGAAACCCACATCCTGTCAAAGAATTAAGTATAAAAACATAAATCTGCTGCATTCTTCTTATAGGAACGCAGGACTTAGGTGCAGGACGAGGCCAGATGATGCTTTCAGTCTGCTCCGCCATTCGATACAACCATATCTGATCTGGTTGTGGTCTCAATTCCACTTTCCTCTCTGCCCACAATAACCTTTGACTCCATTGCCTATCAAACATCTGTCTAACCCAGCATTGAATTAATTAAATGACCCAGCTTCCACTGTCCCTCTGGTGAAGAGAATTCCACTTTCTAACAACCCTCTGAGAGAAAAAAATCTCCTCACCTCTGTCTTAAAAGGGAGGCTTTTATTCCTAAACTTTGTCACCTAGCTCTAGTCTTCCCCAAAAGTGGAGGCATCCTTCTGGTATCCACCCGAGCAAGTCCCTTTTTTCTTGCTGGTAGGGCTCACCAGTTTGGAAGGCATTGTGAAGGAGCCTTAGTGAGTCTCTGTGGTGTATCTTGTCAATGGGCCATACCACTATCACTGTGTACCTCTGTACCATTCAGCCATTCCCTGTCATAGCCAGTTCAACATTCTCAGTACTCTCTGGGTAAAAAAAGTTTCTTCCAAGTTCCTTATTTAATGTTTTGGTAACAATTTTATGTTGATGGCATCTAGTTTTGTTCTTCCCCATGAGTGCAAGCACTCTGTTTCTAGTCTAACAAAGCATTCTATCATTTTGAAGACCTCTATTAGTATGGCTAAAGCACATTAAACTGTAAGCTGAGGAACAGGAATATACAGCAACACTTAACAGACATTTATTTGTCAGACAAAAAAACAGCTGGGAATCAAGGACAAATCTTGGGTTGTTGTGGAATCAGCAGAATGGACTGGCACGGCCTTGAGGTTCGATCCCCATTTAACTTCAGCAAGTGACACTGGTTATGACGTAACCTCATTAAACTTTGAACCAACATGAACAACAAGGGGTGTAACCACACCTGGAGGAACCAATCATTGAGCTGTGGACATGAGAACCTTGAAAGAAGTGTGTCCACAAAGAATGTAGGAACTTAGCGGTAGGAGACTGCAGAAGGAAAGAGGGTGGGGAAGGATCGCAGATGGGGAGAGATCACTATAGACAATGTGTCAGCGTGACCAGGGTGGAAACACTATGAATGTAAAGGCCAGGAAATTGCATGGACTTATAAATAATATCAAAGTGTTCTAACTTAAATCTAATTAACTGAAAAATGTTTCTGGCTCCAGTACAACTCCTGATTGAAAAACAAGGCAGGGTATTAAATGGGTAGAATTTAGACCTAACAATCCTCTGTCCATATTCCAATTCAAGAGAAAACTAAGCCTGTTGACCAAGGTTAACCAATCAGGAAGAGTACCTCATAATAATCTTAGATTTGATTGCCTCAGCAACAGAAATGTGGCTGGAGGGGTTGAATGAACTAATCCTGTTGCTATAAAGATAATAAGGGGCATTTCTACAAACGTGTACTTCTAACAGGGGAGCCAGGCTCAGGCTGGGAGCAGTGACAGGCAGAGGACTACAACACCATGGATGTGGAATTGTCTCCGTAATGCTTTTGTTTTTTAAGAACAGGAGATGACCCACTAACCCCTTGAGCTTGTTCTGCTCTTTGATTACATCATGGAAGATGTGCACCTCAACTCCATTTAGCCTGCTTTGCTCCCAAACCCTCACCCAACAAAAATCTGACAATTTCACTCCTGAAAGCATCACTTGCCCACCAGTTCTTTGGGGTAGAGAATTCCAAAATGCTATGGACATTCTCCAAACATTCCTTCTCAAGGATTCTTGGCTCAATGAGATCCAGCTTTGGGCTGTGGGGTGCATTCCATAGAAGACAAGGCTAGCGACATACTCTGGGAAAACTATAACTACATAAGAAATAGCAGCACAAGTCAACCCCATGAGCCTGCTCTGCCATTTCGTTCTGTGGGTGAAATATTCCCTGATAAAGGTCTTGATAGGGTAGATGCTCAGAGGTCCCTCCTGATATTCAGTTCCATTAGAGTTGGCCTATGCATTGTACCTTCACTGCCTGGACCCTAAACTCTGGAATTTCCTCTCTTACTGTTGTAAGGTATTGGATACTATTTGGCAGGCCTTAATGAAGTCTTTGTAATCTTAAGTAGGTTAACTGTTAACTGCAAGAACTATGTACATATATACAATGAAGGGTTCAAGCTAGGAACTGTCTCCATGCTTGCTTGTGCACACGGCTCTGTCCAGCACTAGACTGACCCCTTGGTGTGGGTCATGTGTTCTCTTACATCATTGTATGGGCGGTATTGTCCTCAGTCTCACGTTAGCCTTATGTGTGCCAGACCCTTATACTACACAAACCTTTGCCCTTCTCTAACTCTCTCTCCTCCTTTAAGTGTCTTCTGAAAATCCACCTCTTTGACCTAGATTGTGGTTACCTGTCCTAGTATATCCTCGTTTCCCAAATCCAGGACCTCTATTATCTAGAAGGATGAGGGCAGCAGATGCATGGGAACACCAGTACCTGCAAGTTCCCCTTCAAATCACACACCATCCTTACCTGGAAAGCAATCACCATTCCTTCACTGTTACTGGGTCAAAATCTTGGAACTCCCTTCCTGACTGCACTGTGGGTGCACCACGTGGACTGCAGCCATGATTAAGAAGGCAGCCCACCTTCTCAAGGGGAATGAGGAATGGCAATAATGCTCGCCTTGCTAGCAGCGTTCACATCACATGAACGAATAGAGAAAAAGAGTGGCTTGGTGTTACTTGTTTTGACAATCACTCCTGTAAAGTATGGGATGGCACTATGTCAATGCAAGTTATCCTGGTTAGGGGGAGGGTTAAATGTATACATTCTTATCAAACGTGGCTCCCTAAATCAGGGTTTGTCACTGTGAATGTCAGACACCACTGATTGATTAAGGATATGGTCATTAAACATACATTTAAATACAGTAATGATAATAGAAGCCTTGTGGATTTAGTTGGGAACTCAAACATGATACATTTCAGAACTTAGTTTACAAATTAATCAGACTTGAATTGAATTCCTAAGGATGCAGTTACTTTTGATACGTTTATCTTACACCTTCTATACGACAATTCGCATGATCCTACATCACCTAATCCAACTCCATATAAGGTACATTTTAATGAGCTTGTCCTTTATTTTAATACTTCAGGTTTAATGAATTCTTTCCATACGCCAATAGAATTCCCATGCTTGTTATCTTATCAATAGTTCAATCCTTGTTCAATTCTACCAAATGGAACTTCTAATTATAAATCTGTGCTAATCCGCTGCTCCTGAAGAAGACAATGGATTTGCAGATGTTTCCATCTGCAGAATTTGTTATCCACTCATTCAAATTCTCTGAAGTATATGCATCAGTACGCACTGAAAAACTGACCATTGCTTTAAGGTCACTCTTAGTTCAGTGGTTCAGTGGTCACTAAACCTGAATTGACTTTTAATTTCTCTCTGAAGAGGCAAAAGCTAAATGTCACCATTAATTCAATATGAGGAGAAATCAATAGCAGTCTGGCATTAACAGACTTCATGACAGTCTGATTAACCCTTCCTTCAAAGTGAATAGAATTCAATATTGGGTGAAGCTCAGTAAGAGGCCGTCATTTTAACACAAGATGTATGTCGATCCCCATGTGCACGTGTGACATTTCTCTCCCCGTTATTTTAATGGTGGTGTTGACCCATTTATTTTTGGAACTGTTTAAAGCTTCCATTAAAATAGCAAAGGTAGTAATGGAACGTGAAGACGTTAAGTGCTCTCTCACTAATATCGGTAACTGAAATGTACATATGAAAGTGAACAACGTTAGAATGAAACTGCAGGTAACACGATGGGGTCAGAAGCAAAGTGCAACCATGTCTCACATGGAGCATGATAACTGCTCTGTGAATGTTGCAGGCACCTAACAAGACCAGGAGCAGGGCCAGGGGAAGGTAGCTTGCTCTTCTGCCCTGGAATGAGTGGGCGTGCACTTTCTGCCCATATTGGATGCCCTAATAAGGGGCACCGCACCATCAGAATTCTCGAGAGTGGATCAAAATTCTGGAACTCTCTCCCCAACAGCACAGCGGGCTACGCCACATGGGTTGCAGTGGCTGAAGAAGGTGCCTGATGACCATGACCTTCTCAAAGGCAACTGGGGATGGGGAATAAATGCTGACCCTGCCAGCGATGCTCACATTCCATGAAGGAATGAAGAAAAGGCCACAAGTTCCAAGCGTCAATGTCTATTTTCTAATGAACCTAATTTGAATATGCAAATCAAAGTCATCATACCCTGACCACTGACCACAGTGACAGGCAACGGTTCTGTTTTTGCCATTTACACCTCCTCTAGAACCCTCTTTGTTTTTAACTTGTCCCATTTTGCCTTGCTCCGCCCTTCCTTTTGTCACTTAGTCTCTTCCACCTTCCAAACTATAACAGATCCTTCGTTTTGTTCTTCCCTCCTCCCCCACCATCCCAGGCCTCTGTACTTGCTGATAACTGATTACATCTATAACTTTTTCAAGTTTTGATAAAAGATCGTTGACCTGAAATATTAATTCTATTTCTCCCTCACCGATGCTGCTGACCTTCAGGTTTTTCCAGCACTTTTTGTTTGTTTGTTTTTTTTCCAGATTTTCAGCGTCTGCAGCGTATTATCTTTCTGTCAACATAGGGCGGAATCATCCCAGATTTGCACAAAGTGCGGTAACGGGGTGGAGTGGGGGTGAAGGGCGTTTTACCCGTTGGCCGCAATAGCAGGTTTTCTAACGGCGGCATTGTTCCATTCCCGGCGCATCCGGTCTCATTAATAATGCATTCCCGGGAAACATGCCGGATCACTGGTGGGGAGGCCTCTGATTCGTCTGCCCTGCCATTACCTCAGGCGTTCAGTCATCCAAGCGCCATATTTAAGGAAGACCCTGCACGTGTCTAGCACTCTCCAAGGGATCGGAAGCTGTTGCAAAGTCATGGCTACCAAAAGGGAGGAAACATTAACAAATTTAGCGACGCCTCCCTCGGGCGCCGACTGGATGCAGTGGAGGTCCGCCATAAGGTCCTCTACCCCTGCGCAGGGCAAAGACCATCAAGCAAGGTCACCATTCCAGCATGGGAGGCGGTCAGCACCAACACCCTGCAAAAGAGGATCGCCATTCAGTGCCGAAAGGGGATGACTGACCTCCCTCGTTCCACCAGGTAAGTCACTCTTCTCATCACTCTCAACTCTCGCACTCATAAACGCTTCACACATCCACAGGGATCTCACTCGCTGCCAGTTCAAGGGGCACCACCATTCATTCACACACACCTCCCTCTGCCCTGTGGATCATGTCCTCATTCCGTCCATGGCACCACTCACCACCCGCACATACCAGGCATCCTTCTCACCTGGTCTGGCAGGCATCCTGCTCACACTCCCTCCATCTGTCTTCATGCAGGACAAGCTAGCGCACAGCAAAAGGGAGAGGTCGCAGACTGGTGGAGGAATGTCTGACATCAAGGTCCTCACAGGCTTTGAAAATAGAGTCATCCAGCTGGTTGGTGACAATCTGGACCATTCACAGAATCACAGAATTTTAACACACAGGAGGCCATTCGGCCCATCATGTCTGCATTAGCTCTCCAAATGACTATTATGGCCTAGTGCCATTCTCCTGCCTTTTCCCCGTACCCTTGCACATTGTTTCTAGTCAAATAATCATCTAATGCCCTCTTGAATGCCTCGATGAAACCTACCTCCACCACACTTCCAGGCAGTGCATTCCAGACCCGAACCACTCACTGTGTGAAAAGGTTTTTCTCACGTCACATTTGCTTCTTTTGCAAATCACTTTAAATCTGTGTCCTCTCGTTCTTGATACTTTTACGAGTAGGAACAGCTTCTCCCTATCTACCCTGCCCAGCCCCCTCATGATTTTGAACATCTCTATCAAATCTCCTCTTAGCCTTCTTCTCTCCAAGGAGAACAGTCCCAAACTCTCCAATAGTTGAAGTTTCTCATCCCTGGAACCATTCTTGTAAACCTCTTCTGCACTCTCTCCAATGTGTCCACATCTGTTCCTGTGCTGTCGGCAGTGCTCAACCAAGTGAGGATTCAGCAGTGCAACATCCATCAGACATCCATGCTGTGAGTCAGTTCCCTGTTCCGCAGTCCCCTGCCATGCACTAAATATCTCTCCTTGCTTTCGCAGGCACATCTGGGAAGCAGCCGAGGGGGTCCACCAGCCAAGTCCTTGACTCAGGCCCTGAAGGCACCTCGAGAAAAGAATCTGATGACACCCTAATTGAAGACCCATCGTAGCGCTCACCCACACCCTGCACCAGCACAGAGACATACACTTGGGTGAGACCAAGCTTTAAAGTAGCCTCGGGGTCGCACTCTGGTGAGCACATCACACTGTCTGAACCACAGCATGCGGCGGCAGGAACTTCCCAAGTTTCCGGCCTTCGGAGGACTGCTGGAGGCTAGAACTCTGCTGAGTTCGAGTCTGGAGCTGCAAAGGCAAGCTCGGGAACATCAGGAAGGGATGTCCGCTGCTCTCCTCAGATTACAAAGCACAGTGGGGGAGACTGTCCATCTTCAGTCCAAGGTAAGAACACCGGCAAGCCAACGCACCGAGGTCAACATTGGTGGCCTGCCATGGAGACCTTGGTCCAGGATATCAGTCCTGCACTGCTACACGGGCTGAACGCCATTACTGGCGCCATAGTTGGTCTCCAACAGTGTCGATGTGAGAGGGGTGTGGAGCAGCTCAATCTCACTCCAGCTCCCCCTTCTCCTCAAGGAGTCAGCCAACGGCAGTCAGGCACCTGTAGGGAAGAGGATCAGCAGCTCGACACCCCGGGGTCACCACCCAGGTGACTCTAGGAGTCTCCGGCCCATCTAAATCTTCTCTACCTGTGAAAAGCTCCAGCTCCACAGGCCAAGGAGGGCGCCTCTGCCACACAGAAGGTCCCCAAAAGCTGGCTGGGGCCCTACAGGTCTTGGCCCTCCAGAGGACACCATCCAGGACATCACAGACAGGGCGTTGCAGTCAGCAGGCTGCCTCCACCTCCACTGTGGATATCGGGGGAGCACCAAGAGGTAGCAGCAGGGTTAGGAAGGTTAAGAAGATGCAGTTGCACAGGCAGGGCATGGGTGTTAATGACTTGTACATAATTTTCACTTTGTTAATAAACTTCAAAGAATGTCTCCTTGCCTGTGGCTCTTGTTAGGGTGAGCAGTGTTTGTGTCACTCAGACGTGAAACCTTGATTCCTGCATAAGGTAAAGGCAGGTGTCTCAGTCCAGGGCCTCTTCCCTGTGTAGTGTGCAGCCTTCAGACCAAAGTGATGGTCCAGCTTCACATTCCCTGGGCATATTAGTGATGCCTGCACCTCGATGGTGCTTGTTATTGCTGCCAGAATGTCGTGGGCAGGCGTCAGAGTTCCTTCACTCTCTCTGTGCAATCTCAGCACCTTTGAGACGGGGCTGGACCCCACCTCTTCAGCATCTGTGACCAGTGATGGTGTACTCCTGAAGGTGATAGGTGCTGAAGGCTGATATCTCCAAGATATGACCCTGATCATGGAGCGCAAGTGAGCTGCTGTCAGCCTGACAGGAGCCAGACATTCTCAGAGGCTGTGTGAAGCTCTATGGGGTGTCCTCACTGCAGGTCGTCATCATCATTCTGGAATCTAGTGACTATTATGGCCTCCGCTGTGTCTCCATGACATGACCCTGAGGGTATGTGTGCTGCCATCAGCACACAGGAGTCAAACGTTCACAAGGTGAGGATGTCAGGGCTGCCCTTACTGCATCTCGTCATCAAGCTCCGTGAATCTTGCGGCTATGAGGGTCTCCCGAACGTGCCTGCCTTGTCTGGCCAGTGTGATGGCCTCATCCTGGCATCCTCATCTTCAAGGACCTCATCATCATCATCCCCTTTGACATCCTCCTCATCGGAGGAAATGTGCAGCTCCTCCATCTCCTCCTCAGCCAGATTCTGCGCCCCGGTTGCAGCACCAGGTTGTGGAGCGCACAGCAAGCGACGATGATGTGTGACACCCTCTGGGGACTGTATTGCAGGGCCCCGCCGGACCGGTCGAGGCACCGGAACCTCATTTTCAAACTGCCTATTGTTTGCTCCACCAAAGTCCGGGTTGGGCATGAGCCTGGTTATACCGTCGCTCTGCTGCGGTCTGAGGATGCTGCACGCGCATCAGCCGCGTCCTCTGTGGGTGGCTCTTGTCCCTGAGGATCCAACCCTGCAGCCTCTGTGGACCCTGGAAAATGTCAGGGATCTGAAACCTGCTAAGGATGTTGGAGTTGTGGATGGTCCCTGGGAATCGTGCGCAGACCTGTAGGATGCGTTTGTGGTGGTCACAGACCAGCTGAACATTCAGAGAGTGGAAGCCCTTGTGGTTGACGTAGCTGACTGCTTGTTGCCATGGAGATCTAAGCACCACATGAATGCAGTCGATGGCACCCTGCGCCTGTGGAAAACTTGAGAGCTGGGCAAATCCCAGCGCTCTTGCTTCCTGGCTTTCCTGACCCTAGGCGAAATGAACAAAGTTCTGTGCCTTCATGAGGATGGCATCCATGACTCCTGGATATACTTGAGCATGGAGACTTGTGAGATCCTGCACAGGTCACATGTGGAGCCCTGGAAGGAGCCACTGGCATAAAAATTGAGTGCCATGGTCACTTTCACAGCCACTGGCCGTGGATGTCCTCCATGCCACCGTGGTGCCAAGTCCTGCAGCAGGTGGCATGTGTGATTAACCAGTTCCCTAGCCATGCACAGTCTTCAGTGACACTTGTTCTCACTCATCTGCAGGCATGAAAGGCAGCATCTATGGACCCTGGGCCTAGTGAGGTGCCTACGGGCGATGGATCGCTGTGGATCTTCAGCTGCCGCAGGCCTGGTTGTCCCTTCATCTTGGGCGAGGTGCTCCTTTCTTTGCCAAAGCGCCTCTGCCGCTCTCTTCTCCTTCTTCTCTGGTCTCTCTAAGCCATGAGGCATTCGCTAAATCACCAGGGTCCATGATCCTGATGTTCTCCTCCTGCAGGATCAAAGAGGAAGAGGCGTGGGTTAGCAAGGATGTACTGAGAACCTCTCTTGGTTAAGTCTGAAGGCTCCTTTATGCATGTCGGAGAGCACTGGCCACCATTTGGATGGCCACTGTGCAGTGTGCTCATTGGCTGTCTGAAACCCCACCCACCTCCGCCCCACTCCACCTGACCGATTGGCGGCAGCTTCACCCACTGGACTGCAGGCTGTGCTCTCAGCTCAGGCACAGGCATTCTCCTAACCCGCACTGCAGGGCTGCACTGTTAGCTTGAACCATGAGGGATACTGATCCACACCTTAATAAAGACATTGCAAGGGGCTGTGAGCACCTCCGCCAGTGACTGCACCATGGCCACCTTTATCAAAGGGATTGTACAACTTGCCTCGTCGGCTAATTGTTCTGCTGCCCCCTAAAATGCACATTAATTTTGCCCGAGGGGTGAAAAGTTCTGGAGCATTTGGTGACTCTTTCATGCTCTTGCATTGCTTAAGTGGGCACAAAAGCTTCAGAGGCCGGACTCCAAACGTGTCAACGGAGCTGCTGCTGAACGGTCTCAGCTGAGGGAGAATGCTCACTTTTGACAAGCTTTCCCAAGTGCGTGGCTGCTTCCCTCACCGCCACCACCCCTCTCCCCATCCTACCCCCCGGCATGTGCTTGAGTATTCCCTTCAGTTTGCCTTTGCTGCCTTGCCCTCCACTGCTCCCCCAACCCCCGAGCCTGACACCCCCCACTGCTGGAGCCCTCGTCCCGGCAACCAGGAAAAATGGCCTTGCCTGCGCCCCCTGCGATTATGCAGTGCGTCTTCCTCGATGTCCTGCGTGCGATGCTCGGACATACTGCACAAGGTTGTGTGCACTCACCTCCGGGTTCCTCTCGAAGTTCAGGTCGCCAGGTGTACGCCTGCTATAGTTGGTCGTGAAGCACGGCGCTCTGATGTCACGTGTAGGGATGATTTCGGCGAGCAGGGTTATAATTAGATGCAAATGTACTTAAATGACATTCCCGATGTGTAGTGGCCGGGAATGCGGCCCGCCATTGACGGGTGGAGCAGACAATTTCAAACTGGTTTCACGATGGCGCAAATCTGATCTTTGGCCTTCTCATCATATTGTCACCCACCCCCACCGCCCACCACGACGCCCGATGCCAACGAGGCCGGAAAATTCCGGCCATAGTGTGAAGCCCTTGGCCCCTGTTTTCCAATTGGTGAAGGATATTTTACCCAGAAGTCTAAAAATCTTTTGTGTTCTGCAATTTGAAATGAAAATGGAGCTGAGATCCTTTAATGTGGCTGTTGGACATGGTCTCCACACTTGTTGCTTGTTACCAATTCAAACTTGCGGGGTGGTGGGATTTGTCAAGATTGGGATAACTCACCTTCTCCAAAGGGGCTTTTACAATTTCCAGAGTTTTCCATGTTTTTTCACTCGTTCAGTTTCTTTCCCATATTCATGTTCGATAATCCTTCAATCAGGTCAGCAGGGGAGGTGATAAAATCTGACGTGGGTCAGATTGGGATACTTGTGTAGTGGGAGATTTGCATCTCAGAGAATCATCACCTCAACAGACAGATAAGTGAATCTGTTCCTTCATAATTTTCATAATTGCTACTTTTGACTTCGAATCAATAATTCATTACCAACATTGTTGGAACATTCAAAGTCATGGCAACAGCATAAATGATCAAAATGACAATATTTTGGGCTTATTTTCCACATGTATCATATAAAATAAACATTCTTAAGTTCAAGATTAAAGTCTCCACCTCTCCTCCATTTAATTAATTTTCTTTTCTTTCACTTTTCCAATATTCCAATGCAGCCAAATACCCTTGTCCATCCTCTGGTGACACCATAACAGGATTTAAACTCTGGAATTCCATCCATGAACCTTTCCACATCTCTACCTCTCTTTACTCCTTTAAGATGCTCCTTAAAACCAACCTCTTTACCAAGCTTTTGGCCATCTGTCTAAAATCTCCTCAGGTGGCTTGATATCATATTTTGTTTGATAATGCTCCTGTGACACACCTTGGGACATTTTACTACATTAAAGGCTCTACATGTTGTGCTTGTTGAAAGGCTATCAACCTGAAACATTAACTCTGTTTCTTTCTCCACGTATAATGACTCTCCTGCTGAGTATTTCCAGCATTTTCAGTTTTATTTATGAATGGCAATGTCAGTCAGAATTGGTAACAAGCTGTGAATTATCTGCCCATTTCCATTCCCTGCCTAAGGTCCCAAACTAAATGCAAAGTGTTGCACTACAAAATGACATCTGAAAATGAGAGAGAGATGTGGTTGATTACAATGGGCCCAGGCTTTAATTATCAAGCTGCCACTTCCCTTTCTGAGGGTATTGCTCTTGGTCTCCCTTGGAATATTAATCCTTCCCCATTAGAGTACGATAACCCATTTTTATCTCCCTCACAACTCCCAGTACTTTTCCTTTCAAGATTACCATCGCCTGACCCAACTCTCTCATTCCAGCCACTGAGAAAGGTCAATAATTACGTCGGAATTGATGAGTCTTATTTTCCTTGATGGACCTGTACAGCTGTCAGGCTGTGATGGATTGTGGCTCCGTGTTCTCCGCTGGACACTTTAGTCCAAAGATTTCTCACAAGCACTGCTCTGAGTAAAATCAAACGCTCCTAATTTGTAATTAGACAAGCAGTACGGCAGTAGATGCAATATGTAAAAAACAACAGGACTTGTTGACAACCAGCTGGCATCTCAGCGCTAGTCCCGTGTTGACTGAATGCAGACATTTAGAAATCGGATGATCTAAAGCATCGTCACATCGATCTGCCCCAGAGAGAACAACAAAAACTTGCATTTATGTAGCACTTTTAATGTTGCGAAATATCAAACCCAATATCAAATTCAATGCTATTCTGTTCTCTGTTTCAACAATCACCTGTGAAATGAAACAGAAGGGCTTAAGGAAGGAAAAGACTCGCATTTATATAGTGACTTTCATGTGTTTGGAAAGCCCTAAAGAGTTCGCAGCCAGTAAAGTGCTATTGAAGTATCATAAATGGAGGAATATCTCCCAAAAATAGCAATATGATAATGAACGGATAATCTGTATTATAATGCTGTTTGCGAGTTATATCTTGCCCAGGACATTGTGGAGAACTCCCTTGCTCTTTTAAATGTACTGAGGGATCTTTAACCTTCACCTGAGAGGGTAGGTGAATCAGTGCCTTCCCTCATCCTGTAATTTCAGGGTCTGAATTGTACCTGCGTGGGTGGGTTAAAATAGTCAGTACTCACAACACACTACAACTCAGTATTCTTTTAACAGACAACATAGAAACACCAGAATACTGCTCCCTTCAATTTCAGTATTCACATAAGCTATTCCCTTTAACTCTCCTTAATTTCAAAACACTCCCGGAAGCCTGTCCCAACTGTGTGGGTAATCACGCCTGCCCACGGTTATCCTTCCAAGTTGCCCCCTCTGTCCCTAAATGTGCGCGTCTTACACCCATGACAATGATTGATGAGACACTCCACCCCACCTTTTGATTTTAACACCTTAAATCTTGTATCAATCCATACCCTGGACTTGTGAATAGCCTGTTAACGTACAAAGGTGTTTTGGTAGGGAAAATTCTTGGCTTATCAGCATCATCAGGATGGTGAAAGAGTTGTGAGATTAACATTTCCAAGGCCTATCCAAACGCAGTGGAACCATGGTTGTTATTTTGTAAATATTATTAAAAGTTTGTTCACAGTGGTTCAATGGTCAAGACAGGCACTTAAATCTGGGCAAACATTGTGTGGTCAGATGGACCAGCTATTTTTTGGCTGGCATTTTCAGGAAGTCAATCCATCATATGTCCCTGTTTTATTAATTTTGTTTCAGTCCCCTTGTTTCAAAGGTTCAGTTAAAAGTTGGTTGGTTTCTGGGTCACAAAACTTGGTCAATTTTGACGATTGTCAATTTACTAATTGCCTTCACAACACAGTCGCTTGACCCTTTCATGTTGGCTCCCTTATCTAATATTCTTGGTCTCGTTATCCTAACACAGGATATTTAAAGAGTCTGAGTGGCTTCAGTTTGCCATTAGGTCTAAAAGAGAAAGTAAGATCGTGAGAAATTGCATCACTTCCTATGATGATGTATACTGTGTCTCATTAACATATCACACAGTGACCCACAGCCAAACATCTGATTCTACCCTTATTACTACAACTCCAAGTCACTGACTTTAATTTCTTTTTTCATAAGGTCAACCACTGTGGTGCTTTCACTAGTCTACTCAATTGGATCTTCAGCTCCTTTGGATGAATTTGGGAATTCGAGTCCTGGATGTGCTCTCCCAGACTCTGCTGGGCATAAAGATTATTGACAGGTTATTCGGGTTCACCAGTCTGGTGGTCATCTGAATCTCTCGATGAATGCAGCATCTCTGGCCTGTTCAGTTGTGTAGATGACTGCTTCAACTGTGTAGGAGGTTGCTTCTGTGTAGACACTAGTGCATGTCTGTTCCATCTCACTGTACCATTATCTGTTTGGATGAGGTAGGGCCAGAATGTGGCGTCTGTTCAATCACTTGTCCACAGTGAGCTTGGCCTCAGATCCAAACTGGCTCTCCTGGTTGGAGTTCTAGCAGGTTGCGTGCTTTGTGACGTTTGTCATAGTTCCACATTTGTCTGTACTGGTACTCATCCATTTTCTTCCTCACCTTTTCTAAGTTATCATATTGTACATGCGGCATGAGCACGTGTGGGAGAGTAGGAAGTTGAGTCCTCAGTCATTTTCCCATTCGAAGTTCACATGTGCTAAACTATTTTGGAGTGGAGTTGAACTATAGATCAGAAGAGCAAGTTGGATGTCATCACACTTCTTCAGCAAAGCTTTCACTGTATGAACTCATCTTTCAGCTTCATCATTGGCTGGAGAGTATCATGGTGAACTGGTAGAATGGACAAATCCATACGATGCCATGAACTCTTATAAGTATTCATTGGTGAACTGCGATCCATTGTCTGAGATGACAACGTCTGGGATTCCATGTGTTGCAAAAATCTCCTTCAGTGATGTAATCACTGCTTTAGAAGCGCGACCCTGAATTGTTTGACTTCTATCCATCTGGAGTAGCAATCCACTATGACAGACATCATCTTACATCTGTGTTCAAAGAGATCTATCCAAAGACACTCCAAGGGTCTTGATGGAAAGGGAGGTGGCATCAATGGTTCTCTTGTCTTCTAACAATGAAGAGCACAAGTAATACAGTTTGATATTATCTCTCCCAGTGACTTTGAGACCCCTCATCACCAAGCAGAATGTCTTGCTCTGGCTCAACATTTTACGATGCCCAAATGTCCTTCATGCAATGATTGTTGTACATTGACTCTTCGAACTCTCAGAACGTCTCTTGTTATAGATGAGTAAATTATCAACTACGCTGAGGTGCTCTCTTTGTTCATAGTCCTGACTGAGAATGGGATTGTGTGACATTTATGCTGGCCATCCTTTGATGCAGTACTCTTTGACCTGAGAACATTCTTCATCAGGTTTCTGTGCACCTTGGATTTCATTCAGTCACTAAGTTGTTGCTGGTGGGGTTGTCGCAATGATCAGAAGCAGTGACTATGTGATATCTACCTACAACTTCACCAGCAAACCACAGACATATTGAACCGCGTAAAGATGACCTGTTTTTGAAAAAATACAAGAAAGGATACTGATCAAAAAAAAAGGCTGCCAAGTTTCACCTGATGTCTGATACTGTAAGTTGACCATTTCTCTGGAAAGTTTCTACATGAATTTCACTGCAGACCTGTTCCATGGTGGGGGAGGGGGGGAGGTTGGGGAGGTGGCGGTGGTGGGGGTATGGCATGGTCCACTTCAAACAGGGGCTCTCTTGAAAGAAAGGCATTGAAATGCAAAGTGCTGAACTTTGATCAGCTGTGGTTCCATCAAGACAATGGGAACTGCTAATGAGCCAGATACTCATTAAACACTCAAAAAATCTCCCTCTCTCTGTGTCAGTGTGTGTGCACATCTTCATTATTATTTTTAATGGCTTTAGTAATTAATAAACTTACTCTTTAACTGAAGAAAACCTGGCTGTGATTGGCGTATTATTAGCAAATAAATACATTTGGATCGAGAAGGTCACTGGGGAAAATAAATTTTAAAAACATTTTTGCGACCGACGGGGTTGAATAGAAGGGGAGCCAGCTCACTCCCCCTCAACTGGTCCTAACATTGTGGTCGATACAAAGGTTTCTACCTCTTTAAGGAGGGCTAAATCACCTTGTTCAGGCCTTGCCACTGGGATACAGAGCAAAGCACCTGCTGTACTCTGCTGTTTGCCCAGAACATACTCTATTTTGTACTCATTTTTGCTAATTCCTCAGAATTTAAAATGTCACTAAGGGTGAGTGGTCTGTCTCTATCTTTAAGTGAATGTAATCTGCAAACTTTCCACAAGTGCCGGCAGCTTCTATCTCTGCGCATCTCTGTTCAGTCTCTGTCAGTGAACGGAATACATGGTAAACCAGCCTACGCTTTCCAACCATCTCTATCTGAAAGAGTACAGCTCCCAGTCCTGTAGAAGATGCACCTGCAGCAATGGTAGTGGGTAGTTCTGGGTCATAGTGAACTAAAATATCAGGTGATATCAGCAACTCTGTGAATTTCTCAAAAGACCCCTGTTGTGCTCCTTTCCAGTGCCATGTGTTATCTTGTTGTAACATCTGACATAATGGCTCATTGATATGGCAGCTAGGTTTGACAGGAACTTTCCAACTTAGTTTACCATACCCATGGATCTCTGGAGCTGTCAGGTTGCAAGCTGCAGCCTCGATTGCTCCTTGGTTGCTCTTGTCTTCCGTGGATCAACTCTGACACAATATGCCCAAGAGACTTGACAGTCAGCGGTGAGAATTTGCATTTGTTGTTGAGTATAGGTCCTGCTTCCTGTAGGTGTCACAGCACATCTCACACTCTAGTGTCAAGTTCTGTCTGAGTGGATCCATGGATTGTGACGTCATCCATGTGACATATGACTTCATCCAGTCCTTCTGGGGAGTTTGACATTGTCCCCTGGAAGGTTTCTGGTGCTGATGTGATGCCAAAGGGTAATCTGTTGAAGCAAAAGCTCCCCAACGGTTAATCATAGTTGCAAGCAAATTGGGCTCTTCAACGAGGGATTGTTTCCAAAAACTACTATTGGCATCTAGCTTCATGAAGATTGAACTTGTCCCCAGTTTTCTCAAAGAGTGCTCAGTCACAGACGACATAAGATGAACTTAACGTTCAACCGCTTTGTTTAGCTGTATAAGATCTACACACATTCTGAGCGATCCATTGGGTTTTGGCAATGGGACCATCCCTGAGACCAGCTGGCCAGTTCTGTCACAGGTGAAATAACCCCTTGCCTCAACATAGAGTCAATCTCTTTCTTTACTTTTGGCAAGAGAGGATGAGGAAATTTTCAGACACACTGGCTTCGTTTCCAGATGTAGAGTGATGTGGTACACTGTCTTCACCTTTCCCAGTCCTGTTAACAGCTGTAGGTATTCAGCTCTGAAGTGTTTAGGATGATCTCGGCACTCCAGCTCCTCTACTCCACAAGTCCGATGTAAGTTGGTTTGCTTCAGGATCATATTTCAGGTTTCAGTGATCTTTCTCTCCCTGTTTTGAAGGGTTGCATCCAGTTGTGAGAGGAATGGATTTCTTAATATATTTGTGGGGAAAAGTGTGTGCGCGCGCGTCTCTGCACGTGTGTGTGTTAATTAAGCGGGTCAGAGATTTATTGGAGACAAGTTGTCTGAGGAGGTTGAAACATGAAAAGGATAGAGGTGTTAGGTTTGAGGTACAAGGAAATAGACTAGGTCTAACTTTTGCATTTTTACATAAGTTGAGAGTTAGAATATCAATGGAAGTCAGAGGTAACAATGAACATGTATGCATCTTGTAGGAGTTCCATAGGTAAATAGTAGTGGGCATATTATATTTTATTGACCCAAAAACAAAGACGAGAGAGATGAAAGATTTTATATGTGGAAGATTTTGAGTTTCAAAGAGGTGTGAAAACAATGGAACCTAAGATGAAAGGGGAAAAAGGTATTTTAGAGTTGCTGTATGAGCTGTTGGGCTGTTGATTTGGAGCTATAGCTAGAGCTGTGGCTGATATAGGATATACTTTGAATCAACTATCCAGTCAAGCCAGAAAATTATTGGGCTGCCAAAAACAGTTATATTCTGAATTTTGGATTTTCATAGCAGAGTGGAAGAGAGTTACAGGTCATGTGGCATGCCTCTATTAAAGCTACAGTAATTTGCCTTGGGTAATATTACTGGGTTTCTTATAGTTAAACATCTATAAGGGAGTGTTGCCTAGAAGGGGTTTACTTGTGGGTCTGACCAAGTAGAGTCTTTCTGGGGGAATGTTTGTGAGACTAACCTTAATTGTGCAACTGTAATCTTGTGTGCTTAAGTTTTCTTTTATTCTTGTTAATAAAACATTAACTCTTAATTTTTAAAATCCCAAGAGTGTCACTGGACCTCTTACTGCTGAGATCAGTACGCCTTCTTCTCTTTTTAAGCATACAAAAAAAAAGGGGTATGGCCCGTAAGCCAAATTCCCCTCTGGGATTTGGCTTGTGAAGCAGTTAACACCGGCTGTGATGATAACAGTTGTCCCATGACCTGGAGTTCTATACCTCCCAGCTCGTGTAGCTTTTTTGCATTTTAGCTGAAGAGAACTTTCCTCCAACCATGGCTCAGCATCGGAAATACCTTACACTGCTGCACCTGTGTCTAACTTAAAGCGTGTTTTATTTCCTGTACTAGGATATCAGCACTCCAGTAGCTTCCATTTGGTTCCTGGATCTCTCCGAGGAAAGGCTCCTCAATATCATTGATATCATCTACTTTATGGATCGTGCCATCTTTCAAAGGCTTCTCTTTTTGTTTATTCTGTGTAAGCATCTTGTTGTGATACACAGCCTGAAAACGGCCCTTCCTTCTGCAAATATGGCATTCGGCCTCTTTGGCAGGACAACGTTCGCGCATGTGTTTTTCCCGCCCTGCCAATTACAGCTAACTGGGGTGGTTGATGAACGCTCTTCCAAGCCTCCCCTGCTTTTATACAGCCACCTCTTGGCTTTTAAATTTAACATACTCCATTGAGTCAGTCATTTTTGGGATACGTTTCTCCCTGTCCCTCCGAATCACCGATTGACTTTGGCTTCCTGACCTCAGCTTGTCTGCTTGTTGAATTACCTTTGCAAAGGTTAAATCATCTCTCAACTGCAAGTGGTCAGACAGTGCTTCTTTCAAGAGTCTGAAAACAATTCTGTCCCTGATTTGTTCATCTGTTAAGCTGTTATACTCAAAGTTCTCTGCCATGCTGTACAGATCACTGATAAATTTATTAATGCTTTCCCCTTGTTGTTGGGTACGCTTGTTAAAATAAGCCAGCTCAATAATGGTATTTTTGAAGATTGCAGCAGATATCAAGGGCTTTTATTACTTCATTGTACATAATGTTTTCTTTGTCAATCCCTTGCCTGGCTAGGAAATCATCTGCACAGGTACCCATTGTATACAGTAGTGTACTGACCTGCTGAACACTCAGCTTAGAGCGAGGCCAGATGTCGTGTGATAACTTGTAAATCTTCTGTGCCAGTTCAGTAATGCTTCTGTTTGACAGAGAGCTGCGACCTCTCAAAGCTTTCCAATAATGGCAGAGACTTATCCATACTGTTCTTTCACTTGTTGTCACCATCTCATATTCTTTGTCTCGTTGTGCAAACAGAGAATATTTACAGAATCTATAACTTATATTTGGGAACTATCTTAGCTTCAGCTTGCCATGAGGTCTAAAAGGGAAGGCAAGATCATGAGGCATTGCATATCACACAGTTAGCATTAACCCCTTATACTACACCTTGCTGAAGCACTGGCTACAAGGCTCATGGTTTAACAGCTCATCCAAAGGACAGCATCTCTGACAGTGCTGCAGTCCCTCAGTATTGCTCTGGAAGTGTCAGCCAGGATTATATATTGAAGTCGCTAGAACACAGTTTATCCCACATGCTCATAACACCTTGCATGGGTTCAGGATGTAGGCCTGGTTGAAGGAGGTGACACATCAATTGTAGCTGCTCCAAATGATGCTCCTGACTAAAGTGCTAGAATTGTGGAGGTGCTCTCTGAATATCCTAGGGGACACAGCTTTCTGTTCAGAGGTTACCTCCTCTTCCCCCTGTGCATAGCTTCCTCTCTCTGCCACCTCTATTCCATCTCCCTGTCATGCTGCACCCCAAGAGGGACTGTAACTATAGTCTCCGGGGAGTGAGAGCAGGCTTTCTGCAGAGAGGCTTTCAGACTCCAATGAATGTCATGGACAAGTCCCTCTGATTCCAAAATGTTTTCAAAGCTCCTGCAGCCACACAGCGCCCAATGTTTCCATTATCACTGCAGCGGCAAAAGAAAGTCAAAAGCACCTCCCCTGAAAGCTAATTGCTTTAAGAAATGCTAATGGGGGAACCCTGTTGCAGTGGAACACATGTTCAGTTGTGTGCATTTGAGAGAGAGCGTTAACATGACCCACAAAGTCCAAAATAGCAGGTCAGGCATCAAATCAGCATTAGACATTGACTGACATCAGGCTCGGACCATGGTGCCTGCCCACACCACTGCACCGTCAGGTACGGTGATTGGTGCAAGTGTGCCACAAGTTGCTGGAACAGAATTGGCCGCCACTTGCAGCACTAACACTGACACCAGCAGTGCTACAGGCCCAAATTTGTGGCTTTCATCCCTGTAAATATTTTGCTTCATTAATATCTGTTTGAGGTTCAAATAGTGAACTGTAGGTTAAGATACCAATAGCTTGTAGAGAATCAGCCCGTCAGTGGGTAGTGTTAGAGAAGCTCCCAAGGCTGATTATGTTGAAGACACTGAGACTAGGATGCTTTGGTAGAGACTGTTTATTTCTCACCACAGAGATTACTTTTCCACTCGAACACCCAAATCCAGTGCTGCCTTATCCTTTATAGACTCTTTTAGGTTCCCCAGCTAGAGTTCAATCTGCTGAGCCTGGAGGGCCACCCCTGACACCAGAGGGCCGAGCTTCTCTGGCACCTGCCTCACTCCTGCTCTCTGAAGCAGGCACCAGCACAGATACCAGCACCTCGGTGGGCATTAGTTCGGTGGCTAGTATCTCCGTGCACATTGGTGAGGGCACTTCAACTCGCTTGAGGTGCAGGCGGAGGTAGAGAGTGCCCAGGGCGCCGGAGGACTGCTGGGGACCAGGACGATGCTGAATTGAAGGCAGATGATGAACCCCTGGAGTTGTCCATTAGGTGGCAGATGCCGGATGTCCAGTGAAATGTGTTGGAGGATCTGGTGGAGATCCATGAGGGGGTGCATGGCATGGCCTATGTTATGGAGGAGTCTATGCGGAGCATGTGTTGACCCTCATGGTTGAGCGCACTGCCTCCTCCATGAGAGCCACCACTATCTCAATGGAGATGCAGCTCTAGGGACAGAATGAGGGGTTCCTGGGATTGTGCTTGGACCTACAGCCCTCACACAGGCATTGACGTCAGGTGGTCAGTGTCAGTGTGGGAGATGGATGAGGCACCCAGTATCCCAGCTAAGTGCCCGTCCATCAATGGTGAACAGGGAGGTCCAGAGCGACTTTACGTTGGCACACAAGCTGTCTGCCATCTCTGCTTGCTCATCTCAGGGCATCCCAAATGATGGCAGCAGCTCCTCCGCCCCTCTGCCAGTGACCTTTGCATCTGATGAGGCTGCAATGACTGGGGAGATGCCAGCTGTGGCACTGGCAGCTCTCTTCCAGGCAGGGCCAGCACAGGCTCCACTGGCCAGAGGACGAACGCCAAGGTCATCAAGGCCAACAGGCTGCCTCCAATGTTGGTGTGAGCAAGGGGGTGGGGTGGTGGGGGGCACGAGACACAGCATTCACAAACGTAAGTTAAAGCATCATGAGCACAAGAGGAACAGATCATGGGTGATTTTATGTTAAAACAAACATAAATTATCTAAACTTGTTTGGGAATGAAAACCAGGAAAGTTTATGTCAATAGTTTGGAATTGTCAAAATGAGATAAAATTTTGTTTTTGTCACCATGGCCTGAGTATGCTTCATCTTTTTATTTTATTGGTCCAGGGTATGCCAGCATGTAATGCTGGATGTAAGTGCCTCTAAAATTTATTGCACAGGCACTGAGTGTTCTTTGGATTCAAATGAAAGGGTCCTTCCAGACATCTGCAGCAACCCTGGCATGAGGTGGAAGCAGATCTTTGGTAGCCTAGCTGAAGAAGCGTTGTATCAAGTCTCTGGTATCCCTACCTCCCTGGAGGTTACTGAGGTGTGCCTCCATGCCCTCTTTGGATGCATGAGTGTACTCATCCTCTGTGCAGCTATGTTAACATCCTCTTCCTCTATGGGGCCCCTCCTTGCCAGTGCCAGATTGTGGAGAGCACAACATGCAACCACTATCAGTGACACCCATCCTGGGGGATATTGTAGTGCTTCCCCTGAAGGGTCCAGGCATTGGAGGCGCATCTTGAGAAGATTTATGGTCCTCCCTACCACTGACCTCAGAGATATGACTTATAATATAACACTGCTCTGTCTCTGTTCTTGGGTGGCGGAGAGGCATCATGAGTTACCTCTTCAATGGATAGCCCTCATCACCCAGCAGCCATCCATCCAGTCCGGCTGGAGCACTAAAGAGCCTCGGCACCTGAGAGTGTCTCACGATGTAAGCGTCAGGGGAGCTGCCTGGGTACCTTGCACAGACTTGCAGAATCTGCACCCTGTGGTCACACACTATCTGCACATTCATGGAATGGAATCCCTTCCTGTTGATGAAGATACCCGGCCGACCTGCTGATGCCCACATGTGTGTAATTAATAGCACTCTGGACGTAGGGGAACCCAGTAACCGCTGCGAAGTCTCTGGCTCGCTCAGCCTGGCTGGCCTCATCCATAAGGTAAAGAATGAATGTTAGTACCCGCCTGAACAGAGTTTGTTACCAGCTTGATGCAACCGTGGACAGCTGATTGGGAGACTCCTCACTGAGCCCTGGAAAGAGCCAGAGGCATAGAAGTTGAGGGTCACTGTGACCTTCAGCGCCACTGGCATGGGGTGTCCACCTACACAGTCGGAGCTGATCTCAGGCCCAATCATCTGGCAAATGGAGGTCACGGTCTCCCTTGAGAGGTGGACTCTCCTTTGGCATTGCACCTCAGACATGAGGAGGTAGGTGTGCCTGCATCTCTCCTCCCACAGGTCCCTCCCATGAAGGCTGAATGGGGACAACTGGCCTCCTCTCCCTTCTGCCCCTCTTCTTCCTCAGAGGGTGCCTCCAGCAGAGACCACAATCCTCATTACCAGGGTAAAGGAAGGCTGTCCGATACCTGGAAGGGTCCATACAGTCTTCATCCTCCAGACACCTTGCAGATACCAAGGAGACCTGAAATGAAGCCTGGGAGTGCTAAGAATGAAGCCCTGAACAGAGATGAAGCTGCCAAGTACCAATAAGTCACCAGCAGCAAACTATCTACCAAACTCCTCACTACTTTCACTGGCAATGCTGCTGACCCCTTTGTATCCTGCGCTTGGATGGGGCATTTGAAATTGTCGGCTGGCCGTCTGCCTGTTTGACAAGTGTGAAAATCGCACGGGCAATGAAAGATCACCAGTTGGACTGTTAATGGCCTTAAGTGGCTTGTTAATTAATGGCAGGCACGGCTCCGGCATCCATGTACACCTGTTGAGAAAAATATCGCATGAGTGCGCAACAACATCAGGACGCTTGCCCGACATCATCACGCGCCACAAGTCACCAGCTGTTGGATTATTTCACAAAAAGAGAGGCCAATCAGGTTGGGTGCACGCCTACCCACAGGAAGTAAAATTCTGCCCACGAGTGTAATTAACCAATCAATACTCAACACTTGTTAACCTTATTACCTTAAACTACTGGATACTTAACATCCATCAACAGAACCTATTAGATATCAACAGATTCCCCTCTTTTCTTTCAATTAAATTGACATGCAAACAAAATCTATTCATAAGAAAAAATACAAAATACATGTTAACTTATTATACAATAAATCTTTAACATACCCTTCCCAGCTTGAGAAAAAGAAATGGAAAATTTCAGCGTTCTCATTTTAAAAAATTCATTCACGGGATGTGGGCTTCGCTGGCTGGGCCAGCATTTATTACCCATCCCTAGCTGCCCTTGAGAAGGTGGTGGTGAGCTGCCTTCTTGAACCGCTGCAGTCCACGTGGTGTAGGTACACCCACAGTGCTGTTAGGAAGGGAATTCCAGGATTTTGACCCAGCGACACCCTGGCGATATATTTCCAAGTCAGGTATGGTGAGCGACTTGGAGGGGAACTTCCAGGTGCTGGTGTTCCCATCTATCTGCTGCCCTTGCCCTCCTAGGTGGTAGTGATCATGGGTTTGGAAGCTGCTGTCTAAGGAGCCTTGGTGAATTCTTTACTCATAATCCATTATAACACAAGGTGTCCCTCTTTTGAGGATATCCAACAATTTCTTCGGACAAGCCCTTTGTGAAATAATCCAACAGCTGGTGACTTGTGTTGACCCATTTTATTTTGGAAATCTCCTTAACCTAAAAATTGGAGGCAAGGTATCAAATTTGGGAAGATGTGGTAAATCACAGATTAGAGCAGAGGCAAGAGAGAAAGGTACTAATGTGAGAAATGATAAACAGAATGTGATAGGAAGGGATAGAAAGTACAAAACTAAGACTACATCAGCAGGTAAGGCTAGAGGTTACAAAAACAATTTAAAAAGGATAAAACTAAAGGCTCTGTGTCTGAATGCATGTAGCATTCATAACAAAACAGATAAAATGAGAGCACAAATAGAAATAAGTGTGATCTGATAGCCATTAGAGAGACTTGGGTGCAGGATGACAGATTGAGACCTGATTGTTGAAGGGTACATAACATTTAGGATGGACAGTAAGCTGTTAATGATGGTATTAACACAAGAGAGAGAGAAAGGCCCAAGTTCAGGAAACCAGGATGTATAAACGGTTTGGGTAGAGATGGGAAATGATAAAGGTGAGAAGTCACTTGTGGAAGTAGTTACAGCCCTCCCAGCAGTAAACACATTGTAGATCTGAGTGTAAAGGAAGAAATTATGGGAGCTTGTCAGGTGTATGGTGATAATTCTGGGGAATTTTAATCTACATATAAACTGGATGAATCAGATGGGAAAAGGTAGTTTAGATAGTCTAGGGATAATTTTTTAGAAGAGCATGTTCTGGAGCCAACCAGAGAACAGGCTATATCAGACTTGGTATTGTGCAGCTAGACAGGATTAATTAATGATCTCATGGTGCAGGCGCTCCTAGGTAGCAGCAATCATAATTTTACATTCAGTTTCAGGGAGAGAAGAGTGGTTCCAAGACTAGTATTTTAAACTAAAGGGCAATTATGAGGGTATGAAAGCAGAATGAGCTAAAGTGAACTGGAAAATGAGGTAAAGGGATAGATCAATAGAGATGGAGTGGCAATCATTTAAAGGAATATTTTGGAATACTTAGGATAGATATATTCCAATGAAGAAGAAAATTTCCAAGGGGTGGATCCATTAAAAAGTTAAAGATAGTATCAAACAAAGAAAAAGCACAAGGATGGGTGGCAGGTCAGAAGAATGCATAGGGTACAAAGAACAGCAAAGAAACACTAAAAAAATAAGGAGGGAAAAGGAGTATGAGGGAAAGCTAACTGGAAATATAGAAATGGATGTAAGTTTCTATAGATATTTAAATAAGAAAACAGTTAAAGTGAGCATTGTTCCTAAAGAAAGTGAGTCTGGGGAATTAATAGAAAATAGGGAGATGGCAAATGAATTGAACAGGTATTTTGCATCGTTCTTCACTATGGAACATACAAGTAACATCCCAGAAATAGCTGCAAATCAGGAATTGTAAGGGGAGGGAGGAACTCAGGAAAATTAGAATCACCAGAGAAGTGGTACTGAGCAAATTGTTGGAGCTGCGGGCTGACAAATCTTTAGGTCTTGATAGACTTCATCCTAGGATCTTAAAAGAAGTGGTTAATGTGAGAGTCGATGCATTGATTTTAACTTTCCAAAATTCCTTAGATGTGGGGAGGTTCCATTAGATTGGAAAATAGCAAATGTAACTCCCTTATTGAAAAAGGGAGGGAGACAGAAAGCAGGACACTATGGGCCAGTTAGCTTAACATCTGTCGTAGGGAAAATGTTAGAAGCTATCATTAAAGATGTTACACGAGGGCACTTAGAAAAATTCAAGGCAATCAGACAGAGTCAACATGGTTTTGTGAAAGGGAAATCATGTTTAACCGTTTTAATGGAGTTCATTGAAGGAGTCACATGTGCTGTGGATAAAGGGGAACCGGTGGATGTACTGTATTTGGATTTCCAGAAGGCATTTGATAAGGTTCCACATTAAAGGTTTTTGCACAAAATATAAGGTCATAATATCGGGGTAGCATTGGCATAGATAGAAGATTTCCCAGCTAACAGAAAGCAGAGGGTAGCCATAAATGGGTCTTTTTATGGTTGGCAGCATGTAATGAGTGGTGTTGGGGACTCAATTTTTCACAATTTATACAAATGACTTGGATGAAGGGCTCAAATCTATTGTTGCTAAATTTGTTGAAGATACAAAGGTAGGTAAGGGATATAGATGGGTTAATTGAGTGGGCAAAGACCTGGCAAATGGAATATAATGTGAGCAAACATGAAATTGTCCATTTTTGGCAGAAAGAATAAAAAAAGCAGCATATTATCGAAATGGTGAGAGATTGCCGAGCTCAGGTTCAGAGGGACCTGGGTGTTCTAGTGCAAAGCCCAAAAGGCTAGTGTGCAGGTACAGCAAGTAATTAGGAAAGCTAATAGAATGTTATCATTTATTGCGAGGGGAATTAAATATAAAAGTAGAGAGGCTATGCCTCTGTTTTACAGGGCACTAGTGAGACCACATCTAGAGTACTGTGTACAGTATTGGTCTCCTTATTTAAGGGAGGGTGTAAAAGCATTAGCAGTTCAGGGAAGGTTTACTAGACTAATGCCAGGAATGGGTGGGTTGTCTTATGAGGAAAGGTTGGACAGGCTAGGCTTGTATCCACTGGAGTTTAGAAGAGTAAGATGCAACTTGATTGAAACCTTTAAGATGCTGAGGGGTCTTGACAGGGTGGATGTGGAGAGGATGTTTCCTCTTGTGGGACAGAGTCTAGAACTACAGGTCACTGTTTAAAAATCAGGGATCGCCCATTTGGACAGAGACGAGGAGAATTTTTTCCCTCTCAGAGGGCAGTAAGTCTTTGGAACTCTGCCACAAAAGACAGTGGAAGCAGAGTCTTTGAATATTTTGAAGGTGGAGGTAGATAGATTCTTGATAAACAAGGGGGAGGGGTAGGGTGAAAGGTCACCACAGTAGGCATAAGGTTACAATCAGATCAGCCATGACCTTAACTGAATAGTGGAACAGGCTTGAGGTGCTGAGTGACCTACTCCTGCTCCCAATTCACGTGGATATAGGAATGTTTCTTTCCAAGATGTCTTTTATACTAGCGAGATCAATCCTCAGCCTTTTCTTCATGACACTGTTGAATGGGCATCGTTCCAGAGTGAACGGTTATCTGTATAGCATTCCACAGACAGATTGACCAGGCTGCCCTTATACAAGAGTTCCTTAAAAATACTTGATGAATATATAGCCATGTCTGTCACTTCTGCCAATGCAAATGACTCCACAGCCAAGGTGCTTTTAACTACACTATTTTTTTGTTGAATCCCAGGCTAATGGACAACATTTATCATTTCTTCCCATTAAAATTTAATGAATCATGGTGTATCCGAATAACCATTGGTTAAGTTAACATGTGAGGTTATCACTAATAATGGCGAAATTAATTACTTCTGGGTCAACCAGGTCTGGAAATCTGAGCATTCCAAACCTAATTTCTTTAATGTCCTATTTGCTTTTAGCACTTCCAATATTAGCATTGAAGTGGGATACATGAATTGATTTTATTAAGATTGATATTAAAAATGTGCATTAATAGCTTTAGAATAGACAAATGTAATTACGAGAGGTCTTTTTAGGCATGGTTGGAAATTTAGCCAATACTTTAGGCATGATGGGATCTTTGGCCAAGGATAGTTTCAGAGGCAGCTATCCCAGCAGTTGGAATAACAGCTTTCATTCATTCATTCATTGCTGAACAGGACAAGGAGATCAGGGCGGGGGGGGGGGGGAAGTTGAAGGTTATACCCAAGGCTGAGGGGTGATATAATGGGAACATCTGATAGAATATTATGGTCAGTTACAAAATTAATGAGAAATGTAACTGGCAAATTTTCGGGTCAGTGGGCAGCCATGATTGGCAAGCCTGGGAGCGGCTGGAGAACAGACCACCAATCACTAACCGCGATTTCATGCTGGCTGGAGAATGAACGGCCAGCCAGCATGAAAGATGCACTGAAAGGCTTAGCATGCCCTGGGCTGGGGCGGGAGGAGGACGAGTGCCGAAGTCAGCGTGGGAGCAGGGGAGCGCAGAAGGAAAGCTCCCCGAAGGCAGAGAGCTACCTCGCGGAGCTGAAACTTAAAATCAATAAAAACAGAATGTAGAATCGGGATAAGGTGTCCACGTGGCAGAAATGAGACACCTCAACATACAGATGAACTTTTTTTCAAAACACTTTTAAAACATTAACCATGGAAACCTCATCCTGCCCTTGGTTAAGGTTTCCTCAAAAATGCAAACGCCACCTGGCCAATTCACCTGCCCGCCAGCTGTAACATTGGATGGGCAGCAAAATATCACCATCAATTGCCTCCTAATTGTCTCCAGTCATGCTGCTGACTCTCGCATGTGCCCGCCAACCGAAATATCACGCGAGTGCATGATGGAGTTGGGACGCTTACCTGACATCATCGCACGCTATCTCACACTCGAGCTCGTCAGGCACGCACCCACATGCCGAGTGGAAAATCCTGCCCAATGAAAACTAGGAAGATATGATAAATATGCAACAAAGCCTGTATTGTAAAAAGAGGCACCATAGCAGGCTTCTATAGCCTAGTGGTTCTCTCTTTCTCTCCAGCATATGCTTAAATAAAGCCTTTACCTACTTTAAAGCTCACAGATTCAGAGTGGTTGTTTTTACTATAACTACTTTTTTTCAGGATGATGCTCAACCAATAACACATCATTGCTTGTATCCAGTCTAGTTTGTGTGCATAGCCAGTTTAATTGCCCAGCTGAGCTTTTTATTTGATCTGCTTCTTCTTTGGTTCAAATTCTTCCTTTTGAGGGGATCTGGCCCGATTTATCAGGATCCTATTAACATTCTCTAGGTAAGGCTGTTGACTCAGGGTTATTCCCAACTTAGCCTGCCTAAGGCCCAACCCTATATTCTTTAAAGCTCTAGAAGCCAGACTTCCAATTTTGAATTTTTATAATTTTATCTATGACAAGTTTCTCAAAATGTGAGATGCACCTCACAGGAAATCTCCTACATGCATTAAGAAAATGCCAGGTAGCTTTCCTTCAATCATATCAATGGAACATTGCTGGATCTGCTTTTAGCTGAATACAACTGGCTTAGTAGGACAGACCTAGCTGAAAAAAAATACCAAACCCTGGATGTATTTTTAGCTCATAAAACACACTTGTTCAGCCTCCATAATTTCCCTCCATCTCCAGCTTGTTTTGGAGGCTTTAAGAATGCTTCTCTTTGAAATTGTTCCCTTGCAAAAGTGCTGCTTTGAACTCAATGGATTTCTATTCCTATGAGTACATCGCTAGAAAATAAAAAGTGCTAGGAAAGTCCTCAAACTTACTTTCCCTGCCATAGGCACATCTGCCCTAGCTTCCTGGTTGCCCAGTTGCTCCTCAAATCCCAGAGCTACAAGTCTGGCCTTAGCATTATACATACCACCAGGAAGTATTTTCTTCATACATATCCATCTATCGGACAACACTGGCTACCCTTTGTGCAGCACCTCCGTGTACACATCAAACTCTCTCCAAATGTCAAGTTCTTTTTCGTTTTGCCTCCTTTACCAATTTACAATCCAACCCCTGGCAGGAAGCCAAGGTGCCAGAGCTACCCCTTGCTTTCTTTTTGGTTGAGATGTGTCCCTCCCTCAACTTCATTTCAGTTGAAATGTTACTGGATTAGTAATCTAGAGGCCCAGCCTAATGCTCTAGCAACACAAATTCAAACCCCACTACAGCAGCTGGTGGAATTTAAGTTCCATTTATAAAACATAGAATGTAAAGCTGGTTTCAATAATGTCAACCATGAAACTATCATCAATTGTTATAAAAATCCACCTGGTTCACTAATGCCCTTTAGAGAAGGAAATCTGCTGTCCTTACCTGGTCTGGCCTATACATAACTCCAGGCCCACAGTAATGTGGGTGACTCTCAACTGCCCTTAAATGGCCCAGCAAGACACTCAGTTCAAGGGCAATTAGCAATGTGCATCAAATGCTGGTCTTGCCAGTGACACCCACATCCTATGAAAAAATTATAAAAATCATAAAGGTCCCACATCACAAAACAGTAGTGGAAAATAATACTTTGTTAGCTTATACCTGCTTTCAGTCATCTTTCTTCAAAGCATCTCCAATTACAACCTTCTCTCAAAAAAATTAACTCCAATTCTAACCTTCAGCCTGGATGTAAATCTCAGTCTCCAATCTTCACTTTTAGGCAACCACCCTCTGCTACCAATGTTAGAGAAACTCCCAAGGCTGGTTGCAAAAACAGAGATTACAATGCTTTTACAGAGACTGTTTATTACTTACTTCTCCACCCTAACACCCAACCCCAGTGCTGGCTGACTGATCTTTATACACACACTTGAGTATAATTATCTAATCAATACCCAACATTTGCTAACCTCATTACCTTAAACTACTGAGTATTTAACATCCATCAACAGAACCTATTAGATACTAACAGGTTGCACTCTCTTGCTTATCTGAGTCAGAATGTTGTGGGTTTAAATCTCACTCCGGACACTTCAGATCATAATCTAGGCTGACACTCCCAGTGCAGTACTGAGGGAGAGATGCATTGTCAGACATTCCATCTCTTGGATGACTTGTTAAGCTAAGGCACTGTCTACCCTCCAAAGTGGACATGAATGATCCCAATGTATTTCTTCACACAGAGGCTGATCCACAACTGGAACGGTTATTTTGAAAATTGGGTGAGGCCATGACTATTGAACTTGATGGAGGAATAATCCAATAGGGCAATGGGAGGATGGCTGGCTTGATATTCTGGAAAGAGGAGATCAAGCTGAGCCAATGAACTTTCTTCTGTCCCTTGACCAATCCTATACCTTGTGATATGAACAATGGGATACGGTCCGGATGATCCAATGCACTTTTATTTTGATGTACAATAGAACATGCAGGGCAAAAAATATTCCGTCCCCTTGAAGTGTTTAAATTTTGCTTTTAGAGCTTTAACTTTTCAGAGGAAAGTTGAGGTTGAATTTCAGGGCACTGACCTGTTACCAGACGTCTCGGCAGTTCTAATCTGGTGAATGTGAGACCCTTTTGTCTTGTCATCACATTGTTTTTTTTTCTGGCCATAAAATCAAGGCCAGAGCTGCCACCAGTTCTAGCCTTTCATCCTCTGACAGGAGAGATGATTGAAGGAGAGTGAGCTGGACTCTGTCAGTCCCAACCCCTCCCCGCGAGAGGGGATGCTTTATTCCAGCATGACATTGCATCTAACGGTCCTGCCTGAAAAGATCTACACAACTGAACTTGAGGGAGTTTGAATGACAGGAGGCTCTGGGACTGGATCCCTTCACCTACAGGTTAGAAAGTTGGATGTTCAGGACCTCGAGCTGTCAGGCAGCCCAGTGCTTCACTTCAGAAGTCTGACCCTTTCACACTGCTGCTCAGCAGTGAATGTGGAACTTGACTATTGCGTCTGATCCACACACCAGCATGTAAATCTTTAATGCTGGCAACAGGGTTACAGGTGTCAGCGTAGCAACATCATCTGTCATTTTAGTGACTGCGCTGTCAGTCTTCTTATTGCAAGGGAACGCAGGGGATATTTTGGTAAAGGACGCAAGAGATAATCAAAGTCGATGTTTGCAGTGTTTCCGTTTCTGACTTGATCTGTACCATGAGCTCTTCCGACTTTCATCTAATTCTGAAATGCAGAGTTTTGGACGCTTTAAGGTTTGCAGTTAAGGCTTCTATCTTATCCAAAAAAGTACAAAGACAAAGAATCTTAGAGCATAAAAGGAGACAATTCTGTAGATCATGTCTGTACCAGCTCATTGAAACAGCTCTCCAATTAATCCCTTTGGCCCTGCTCTCCATCCATTGCCTTGTAAATTTTTCTTTGAGTATTTATCCAAATCCATTTTGAAAGTTATTTTTTTAAGTCTGCTTCCCCTATTCTTTCAGCCAGTGCATTCCAGATCATAATAACTTAGTGCAGACAAAAAAAATAATTTCTCATCTCCTTCCGTTCTTTTGGCAACCATCTTAAATCTTGCTGCTCATGAGGGGAATTACAGTCAAATTTATTGTTTCCCGGTCTCCTTCACCAAAGGCGAATCAAGTAAAACTCAGGCAGATCTGTCTAAAGTTGCGTCTTATACAGCACATCCATTGTTCATAGTCTTCCTTGACGTGACATCTCGTCCCATCTTGTCCCACACAGCATTCAGGCATCAGCCTTATTACTGTCAATCCTAGCTCATTGAACAAATACACGTCCACGCTTCCTCTAAAGGTGTCAGGACATTAACTGCTCATAGATTACTAATTATCACCTTCAAGTCAAAGTTAAATAGCCTCTTTGCAACTTCATAACCAGACCAGTACCCTCTTTCTTTTCTTCCACTAAACAAGACCAGGGCTTTGCATTTCACAACGCTGAGTATAGATTTTCAGACTTTAATTGCCTCTTCTCAATATGTGGGTGATATTGGACAAATCAGCAGTTATTAATCATCCCTGGTTGCCAGAAGAAGATGATGATGGGCCTCCTTCTTCTGTATTCATTATTGGGGGCACTTTACATTGAGGCAAAGTGGTTTTGAGTAGTACCAACTCCAATGGGGCACAGTAAGTTTGATTACCTGGGTTTGCAGTACCAGCAAGGGGTGGTACCAACCTGGTAATCTCTGGTAACTCTGATTTGGTGGGCAGAGCTCAGATTGTGAGGTGTATTTTGAGGCTATTTCACTGGAAGATCTCTCATCTCAGTTGTTTTTTTTTTGTACAGGAAAAGGTAAATAAACAAGTACTGTGGTTGTATATTTTTGCACATTCTGTTGGTAATAAAAGTCGCTCTTACTGTAAGTATTTTTTTTTGGAACATGATCAATAGCAGGGGGTATGGTGGCATAGTGATGGGGCAGGATCTTTGGGTCGACGTGGGTGCGATTGGCGGGTCCGGGAGAAGCTGGGGGGATAGATTGCCGCCCGCGATCGGCCCCTGACCGCGATTTCACGCTGGTCGGACAATTAACGGCCAGCCAGTGTGGAACGCGCACTGAAATTGTCAGCACTGCCGGGGTGGGGACGGGCACTGACGTAAGCGTGGGCGCGGGGTAGCGCACAAGGAAAGCGCCCTGAAGGCAGAGGGAGCTGAAGGATTTAAAACCAATAAATAAAATTTTAAAATCCGGAAAAATACGTCCACGCACCAGAATCAGTCACCTGAACATATACACGATGAACGTTCTGTCGATATGTTTTTTTTAAATTTAATGACTGTGAGGTTGGACAGGACCATGAAAAATCGGGGACAATCGGAACTTTAATGGGTTTAGCTGCCCTCTTAATTGTTGGCGGGCGAGCTTCCGACTTATACACGAGCCCGCTGACCAAAATATCGCGCAACGTCGCGGGATGATACTCGCCCGATGTCATCGCGCAATATTTTACGCTCGAGCGGGTCGGGCGTGCACCTGTACCCCAACCTAAAAATTCTGCCCATGATGTTTCTAGCCTAAAAATCCAGAGAACTGAGTTCCAATCCCACCAAGGCAACTTGGAGATTTAAATTTAATTAAATACATTTGTAATGAAAAAGCTAGCCTTAGTTTAACAAATTTATTAGAGTTCGTTGATGTTGTGACAAGCAGGGTGGATCCATAGATGTAGTTTATTTGGATTTCCAAAAGGCACTTGATACCGTACAGCACAAAACTTTAAAACAATTCTTTCAGGGGATGTGGGTGCCACTGGCCAGCATTTATCGCTGATCCCTAATTGCCCTCGAGAAGGTGGTGGTGAGCCACTTTCTGGAACCACTGCAGTCCCTGTGGTGTAGGCACACCCACAGTGCTGTTAGGGAGGGAGTTCCAGGATTTTGACCCAGCGACAGTGAAGGAACGGCGATATATTTCCAAGTCAGGATGGTGAGTGCTTAGAGGGGAAGGAGGTTGCCTTGGAGCTTGGAGGTTATTTTGGATTAAGATAAGAGCTCACACTATTATAAGAACAGAGGGACGTAGGAACAGAAGATTCAATACGATCGTGGCTGATGCAACACTTCAAGCCTTTTACCCTCACTATACCCATATGCCTTTATGTTATTATTAATCAGAAATCTATCAATTTCTACCTTAAATATACTCAGTGACTGAGCTTCCACAATCCTCTGGGTTAGAGAATTCCAAAGATTCACTAGCCTCTGAGTCAAGAAATTTCTCCTCATCTCGGTCCTAAGTGGTTTCCCCATTATTTTGAAATTGTGTCCCCTAGTCCTAGGCTCTCCAACCAGGGGCAACATCTTACCTGCATCTACCCTGTCTATTTATTTAAGTATTTTGTAGGTTTCAATAAGATCACCTCTTATTTTTTGAAATTCTGTAAAATACAGGCCCAGTTTCCCCAATCTCTCTTCATAAGACAGTCCCGCTATCCCCGGAACAAGTCTGGTGACCCTTCATTGCACTCCCTCGATACCAATAATATCCTTTCTGAGGTAAGGGGACCAAAGCTGCACCCAGTGCTCCAGGTGCAGTCTAACCAAGCTTCTATACAATTGAAGCAAGACTTCACTACTCCTGTACTTAAACGCTCTTGTGAAAAAGACTAACTTTCCATTAGCCTTTCTAATTACCTGCTGCACCTGCATATTAGCTTTCAGTGATTTATGGAGAAGGACACCCAGGTCCCTTTGTACATCTACACTTTCTAATCTCTTATCATTTAGGAAATACCCTGCACATCTGTTCCTTCTACCAAAGTGGATAGCCTCACATTTTTCCACATTATACTCAAACTGCCATGTCCTTGCCCACTCAATAAGTCTGTCCTAATCCTCCTGTAGCCGCTTTATATCTTCCTCACAACACATTTCTGCCTAGCTTTGTATCATCCATGAACTTGGAAATATTACATTTGGTCCCCACATCCAAATCATTGATGTATATTGTGAACAGCTGGGGCCCAAATACTGATCCTTGCGTTACCCCACTAGTTACAGCCTGGCAATGTGAGAATGACCTGTTTATTCCTACTCTCTGTTTTCTGTCTGTAGCCAATCCTTAATCCACGCCAGTATATTGCCTCCTATCCCATGTGCTTTTATTTTGCTAATCAACTCCTGTGGGGGATTTTATCAAAAGCCTTCTGAAAATCCAAGTATACCACGTCCATCAACTCTCCTTTATCAAATTTGTTAGTAACATCCTCAAAAAACTCCAACAAGTTCGTCAAACATGATTTCCCATTCACAAACCCATGCTGACTGCCCAATCAGATCATGATTATCCAAGTATCCATTTATTATATCCTTTGTAACAGATTCTAGCATTTTCCCTACTACTGATGTCAGGCTAACAGGTCTGTAGTTCCCTGTTTTCTCTCTCCCTACCTTCTGAAAGAGTGGGGTGGCATTTGCTCCCTCACAATCTTCAGGAAACATTCCAGCAAATATAGAAGTCTGGAAGATGATCAGCTATGCAGCCACAATCTCTATAGCAACCTCTTTCAACACTCTGGAAATTTAAAAAAAACATTTGTTCATGGGATGTGGGCATCACTAGCTAGGCCAGCATTTATTGCCCATCCCAAAATGCCCCTGTTCAGAAGGCATTTTTAAGAGTCAACTACACTGCTGTTACATGTGGGCCAGGCTGGGTAAGGATGGCAGATTTCCTTCCCTAAAGGACATTAGTGAACCAGATGAGCTTTTACAACAATCAGCAATGGTTTCATGGTCATCATCAGACTCTTAATTCCAGATTTTTATTGCATTCAGGTTTCACCATCTGCTATGGTGGGATTTGAACCTGGGTCCTTACAGCATTACCCTAGAATACTAGCCCAGTGACAATACCACTATACCACCACTACCCCCAATATCAGGGCTTGGGGACTTACCAACTTTCAGTCCCATTAATTTCTCCAACACAACCTTCTTACTAATACTAATTTCCTTCAACTCCTCATTCTCCCTAATCCCTTGGATCTCTAAATGTGGGAGATTTCCTGTATCTCCCTCAGTGAAAACAGACAAAAAGTAATCATTTACCTTCTCTGCCATTTCTCTGTTCCCCATCATAAATTCTCCTGACTCTGCCTGTGATGGACCCACATTTTCTTAGCTAAACATTTCCTTTTTACATACCTGTGGAAGCTTTTACAGTCCATTTTTATGTTTTTTTCTAGATTGTATTCATATTCTATCCTCCCTTTCTTCACCAGTTTCTTGGTCTTCCATTGCTGTATTCTAAAAACCTCCCAATCATCAGGTTTACTATTACCTCTGGAAACCTTATAAGCCTTTTCTTTTAATCTTATACAATTCTTAACTTCCTTTGTCAGCCACGGTTGACTGACTTTTTCTGGGTTTTTGCACCTTGAAGGAATGTATAGGTGCTGTAAGCTACATAATAGTTCTTTGAAGACTATCCATTGCCTATGTACAGTCAAACTTTTTAATGTATTTTCCAAACCACCTCAGCCAATTTGTCCCTCATGCCTTCATAATTTCCTTGATTCAACTTTAATACCCTTGCTACCTCACTTTCAAACATAATTAAAATTCTATCATATTGTGGTCACTCATCCCTAAAGGTTCTTTTATAACAAACTTATTAATTAGCCTCTTTTCATTACATAATACTAGATCTGAAATAGCTTGTCCTCTAGTCAGCTCCTCAACAAAAACAGAATTACCTGGAAAAACTCAGCAGGTCTAGCAGCATCGGTGGAGAAGAAATCAGTTAACGTTTCGAGTCTTCACGACCCTTCGGCAGAACATGAAGACTCGAAACGTTAACTGATTTCTTCTCCACCGATGCTGCCAGACCTGCTGAGTTTTTCCAGGTAATTCTGTTTTTGTTTTGGATTTCCAGCATCCGCAGTAGCTTTTAGCTTTTTGTTTTTAGCTCCTCAACATACTGCTCTAGAAAACCATCCCTAACACACTTCAGAAACTCGTCTTCCTCAGCATTAGTGCTCAATTGGTTTACCCAGTTTATATACAGATTGAAGTCACCCATGATTACTGTATTACCCATGCTACATGCTTCTCTCATCTCCTGATTAATACCATGCCCCACATTACCACTACTGTTTGCTGGCCTTCAAACAACTCCAACCAACGTCTGCTGCCCTTTGCTGTTTCTTAGCTCCAGCCAAACAGATTCCACAAATTGTTCTTCCGATCTGAGACCCTCCCTTACTACTGCGGTGATCCCATCCCTTATTATCAGCGCAACTCCACCTCATTTCCCTTCTTGTCTGTCCTTCCTAAACGTCAAATATCCTTGAATATTCAGTTCCCAGTCTTGATCGCCCTGTAGCCATGTTTCCATAATGGCAATTATATCATACCCATTCACCTCTATTAGTGCCTTTAGGTCATCTACCTTATTGTGAATGCTGCGCTCATTCAGGTAGAGTGCCCTTAACTTTGTCTTTTTGACATCATTCCGCATTCGAAGCATACTCAATGCTCTGCGCTGGTCTCACTATTACTTCCTGTTACCAACTTTGTTTTCTTCCAACTGCCCCTGGCAAGCTAGTTTAAACCCACCTCAACAGCACCAGCAAATCTCCCTGCGAGCATATCAGTCCCAGTTGGGAGTAATAGATTAGCATGGATTGAGGATTGACTAAAAACTGGATCATTTTCAGGCTGGCAAACTGTTACTAGTGGAGTGCCGTAGGGATCAGTATTTACAACCTGTATGAATGATCTGAATGAAGGGACAGACTGTATTGTAGCCAAATATGCTTATGATACAAAGATAGAAAGGGAAGCAAGTTGTAAGGAGGATACAAAGGGTCTGCAAAGGGACAAAGATAGGTTAGGCGAGTAGGCAAAACATTGGCAGATGAGTATCATTTGGGAAAACGTGAGGCTGTCCGCTTTGGCAGAAAGAATAGGAATGCAAATGATTCAATTGGAGAGAAGACTGCAGAATGCTGCAGTACGTAGGAATCTGAATGCCCTCACGCATAAATTACAAAGTTAGCACGCAGTTGCAGCCATTAGGAAGGCAAATGGAATACTGGCCTTTATTGCAAGGGGAATGGAGTATATATACATAGGGAAATCTTATTACAACTGCACAGGGCATTGGTGAGATCACACCCAGAGTAGTGTGTATGGTTTTGATCTCCTTACTTCCAGAAGGGATATCCTTGAATAGGAGGCAGTTCAGAGAAGGTTCACTTGGCTGATTCCTGGAATGAAGGGGGTTGTCTCTTGAGGAAAGATTGAGCAGGTTGGCCTTGTACTCATTGGAGATTAGAAAAATGAGAGATGATTTTACTGAAACATATAGGCCAGAATTTTCCTGTTGGCGTGTGGGGGAGGGCGCGCTGATGTCAGGCGAGCATCCCGATGTCAACGCTTGCCATCGCGATATTACACTGGGCGGGCGTGCGATGATGTCCGATGCGCACCCGCCATTAATTAACAGACCACTTAAGGCTGTTGACTCACCAACTGATGGCGATTTTTCGGCGCCCATGCAACTTTTGGGTCATCGCACGGGTGCAATGGGCAGGCGGGTAGGACACATTTGTATAAACCTCATCCACGGGCAGGATAAGAGGGCTCAGTGGGGTCACGAGTGCGCCCTGTCAAATATTGACTTTTCAAAGTTACTGATACTTGCCTGTGTGATCTGCAATACTTCAAAACACATCCCAGCTGATTGGTCTGGACTCACAACCTTTAGGTCAGCACTCTGCAGTGAGGAATCTTTTCTGGGCCTGCAGGTTTCAGGAAGCCTTCCCTTAGCCTGGGAATGGGAGCTGAACTGTCCACTGGAGGCAGCTCCTCTGAGGAGGAAGGAAGAGCCAGGTGGGGGAGGAGGCCAGGAGTCCACATTCAGCCTCCAGGGGAGCCACCTTTGGGAGGACAGGCGCAGGCACAAGGGGCGCAGGGCCAAGAGATAGTCCAAGGTGGAAGAAGCCACACAAGACGCCACTATCCTGCTGCCAGGGTTTACAGGCGGCGAAGCAGCTACCTCAATATGACTGAGGTGCAGTGCCGAAGGAGGCTTCGACTCTCAAGGGAGACAGTCAACTATATCTGTCAGATGATTGGCCCTGAGATCTCCGCTAACTGTGTGGGCAGACACCCCATGCCAGTGGCTCTGAAGGTCACAGCTGCTCTCAACTTCTATGCCTCTGACTCCATCCAGGGGTCGGTGGGTGATCTTTGTGGTGTCTCCCAATCAGCTGTCCACACTTGTGTCAAGCTGGTGACAGACGCTCTGTTCAAGCATGCATTGACCTCCATCCACTTCCGTTGGGATCAGGCAAGCCAGACACAGCGGGCCAGAGGCTTTGCGGCCTTTGCTGGCTTCCCCCGTGTCCAGGGTGCTATAGACTGTTCACATGTGGCCTTCAAGGCTCCAGCAGGTGAGCCCGGTGCCTTCGTCAACAGGAAGGGCTTCCACTCCATGAACGTGCAGATAGTGTGTGATCACAGGATGCTGATTCTACAAGTCTGTGCAAGGTACCCAGGCAGCTCCCATGACGCCTACATCCTCAGACACTCCCAGGTGCCGGGGCTCTTCAGTGCTCCAGCCCAGCTGGATGGATGGCTGCTGGGTGACAAGGGCTATCCCCTCAGAAGGTGGCTCATGACGCCTCTCCGCCACCAAAGAACAGAAGCTGAGCAGCGGTACAATAGGAGCCAGGGCACCACAAGGGCTGTGGTGGAGAGAGACATCGGTCTTCTCAAGATGCGCTTCCGATGCCTGGGCCGCTCAGGGGACGCACTCCAATACCCCCCAGATCGTGTGTTGGTGATAGTGGTTGCATGCTGCGCTCTCCACAATCTGGCACTGGAAAGGGGGGACACAGTGGACGATGAAGAAGTCGATGCAGTGGCTGTGAATGCACACGAAGAGTCCAGCAGGATGAGCATGCACTGGCCAATTAAGGCCTGCCCAGCGTGACGTCCGGCGGGAAGTGCTATGCGCTCCCTGTGCGGGCGGGGGGGGATTCCCTAACTGCGAGAGTGCGCTCTTTCTCGCATGCACACATCTCCCTAAGGTTAAGTGCTGCCTCAGGGAGATCGCTGACTGAATCACAGAATCACACAGTGCAGAAGAGGTCCTTCGGCTCACCGAGTCTGCACCAACATGTGAGAAACACCTGACCTACCTACCTAATCCCATTTACCAGCACTTGGCCCATAGCCTTGAATGTTATGACGTGCCAAGTGCTCATCCAGGTACTTTTTAAAGGATGTGAGGCAACCCGCCTCCACCACCCTCCCAGGCAGCGCATTCCAGACCATCACCACCCTCTGGGTAAAAAGGTTTTTCCTCACATCCCCCCTAAACCTCCTGCCCCTCACCTTGAACTTATGTCCCCTCGTGACTGACCCTTTAACTAAGGGGAACAGCTGCTCCCTATCTACCCTGTCCATGCCCCTCATAATCTTGTAAACCTCGATCAGGTCGCCCCTCAGTCTTCTCTGCTCCAACGAAAACAACCCAAGTCTATCCAACCTATCTTCATAACTTAAATGTTTCATCCCAGGCAACATCCTGGTGAATCTCCTTTGCACCCTCTCCAGTGCAATCACATCCTTCCTATAATGTGGCAACCAGAACTGCACACAGTACTCCAGCTGTGGCCTCACCAAGGTTCTATACAACTCCAACATGACCTCCCTACTTTTGTATTCTATGCCTCGATTGATAAAGACAAGTGTTCCATATGCCTTTTTCACCACCCCACTAACATGCCCCTCCGCCTTCAGAGATCTATGGACACACACGCCAAGGTCCCTTTGTTCCTCAGAACTTCCTAGTGTCATGCCGTTCATTGAATACTCCCTTGTCAAATTACTGCTTCCAAAGTGTATCACCTCACACTTTTCAGGGTTAAATTCCATCTGCCACTTATCTGCCCTTTTGACCATCCCGTCTATATCTTCCTGTAGCCCAAGACACTCAACCTCACTGTTAACCACCCGGCCAATCTTTGTGTCATCCGCAAACTTACTAACCCTACCCCCCACATAGTCATCTACGTCGTTTATATAAATGACAAATAATAGGGGACCCAGCACAGATCCCTGTGGTACGCCACTGGACACTGGCTTCCAGTCCCTTACACTTGTAAGAATATTAAAAATAGAAAAAAAAATCCCTAACATGTGCCCCTCATGTGAAAATGTCACATGAGATGGGTCATGTTCATAATTAACATAATAACTTTATTAAAAATTTTGAAACCCTGAATGAAACCTCAACCCGCCGGTGGACGAGGTTTCATGTTTTATCTATTTGCCGCTGAGGCTCCTGACTGACCCGCCAAGCTTAAGGTTGGACGGGCAGGTACACTAAGTACTTTAATTAATCTGCCAGTGGCCTCAATTGGCCATTGACAGGTCAGCGGGTGCGCAGCTGCTTTTGCTGAGACCCCGCCTACCTAAAAATTTAAATGGAGCGGGATGACATCGGGGGTTCCGCCTGACGTTATTCCGCGACACTTTACGCGTCGGCGAGTGGGCCCCACACCTCCCCCCCAACCCCCGGCTCGCCGACAGCAAAATTCTGCCCCAGATGTTTCACTCCTGTTCAATAGAGGCGGCAATCGGCCATTCTTACCAGGCAGTTCCTCTTCAGCTGAATTGAAATTGCCCAGCTGCCCTGCTGTCTTTGAGATGATCGCTCCCGGCCTCTGGATTATTAACCATTGTGGAATTTTACACGTGACTCCCAGCCCACAGCCACACGCTGACTATCAGTTGGCCTCTGAAATGGCCTCACAAGCCCTTCTGTTGTATTGGGGAAGGTGGCTGACCATCACCAACTCCGGGGGCAATTCCAGGTGGATGACTTTTCCAGTGACACCCACATCCTGTGAATGAATCAAAAGCAAATCCCGGATTATTTTCATATCATGCAATTATGCACTAGATTAATGGTAATTCAAAGCCGCTTTGTGTTTTAATGCTTTTGAATGAAATAAATTATGCTAATTGTATCCTGCTTTAACATACATTAAACTGTAAAACAGCCTCTCTCGAAATTGGTGTCATATTAAGATAGCCCATTAGTTAATTCAACTCAACAATCCATTCATTCTCCCCTTTGTTTTAGTTTATTAAAGAAGCATTGGCCTTCTTTGTTGGGCCTGTTTTAATTGACCTTCAATCACCATTTGTCTTAAACACTTTGAATATGAATTGATTGCTTTAGCTCTGGAAGGCAGGTTATATAATTTAAGGGCTGTGATGATTCATTCCTTCACTTGATTCTTTATAATTCAGATGCGTAAATTAGGTCAATGCGAACCTGTGGAGTTTAATATTCATGAATTTAGGGTTCATCGTACTCATCAGAAATGGAGTTCGTTCGATTTTGTTCATGGATGAGCCTTCAGTTAGGTAAATAAAAGTGCTTCCAATGCAGTGTTGTCAATGATTTCTGGTTTGCAGAGGGATACTCAGCAACAGTAACTTGCATTTATACCAGGCTTCAAATGTAGTCTTGATTATTCCACCTGACTCTTGACCAACTTCCCACAGTCTACCTAAACTTGGGTTCATCCAAGTTCAAGTTCCACAATTTCATTGTCGAAATCACCCAAACTCGAACAAACTCGTCCATGTCCTTACTTGCACCGAGTCCGGTTAACCCACCCCACCCCCTGTGCTCACGGCCTCCATTGACTCCTGGTTAAACATCATCTTGATTTTAGATATTTTATACTAAGATAAAAGCAAAAAACTGCGGATGCTGGAAATCCAAAACAAAAACAAAAACACCTGGGAAATACTCAGCAGGTCTGGCAGCATCTGCGGAGAGGAACACAGTTAACATTTCGAGTCCAAATGACCCTTCTGTTGAACAGAACTGTGTTCCTCTCCGCAGATGCTGCCAGACCTGCTGAGTTTTTCCCAAGTATTTTTATTTTTGTTTTAGATATTTTATACTTGCTTTCAAAGCACTCCATGGCCTCGCCCCTCCCGATCCTTGTAATCTCCTCTAGTCCCGTAACCGTTTGAGATCCCTGTAATTCCTCCTCTTGATTTCCGATTTTAATTGCTCCACCAGTGGGGGCCATGCCTTCAGTTTCTTCAGCTCCAGGCTCTGGGATTCGCTCCCTAGATCTCTCTACCTCTCTTTCTACCTTAAAGACACTCGTTAAAATTTACCTTTTTGACCAAGCTTTAGACCACCTGCCCTCATATCTCGTTATGGGTCGGGGGTATCAAATTTAGTTTTACAATTCCTCTGTGAAGCACTTTGGGACATTTTAAGGTGTTACGGGAACTGTACAAGCTCTGCGAAACATCTCAAGGTGCTTTCAAAAGTCTGGACTGGGGTTCTTAATTGCCTGGACCTGAACAGGAATGTGCACGCTATTTGAATAGCTCTCCCAGGTGGTGTGTCAGTGTCTCAACACCCCCAGGTCCCTGGATGCACTGGAGTCTTCAAAGCGTGGGCTGGGGGTGGGGGTGGGGCAGGGGGTGGGGGTGAGGGGGTTGAGGGGGGTGGTTGCAGTAGGTGGGGGGGGGAGCCGAGATCCCATTTGCCTCAATTAGCAACCCGCTGAGCACCTTGAGGAACTTGTTAATGGGCTGGGGAGGCCGGAAAGGTGGCTTTTCATTGTTGAAATCACCCAAACTCGAACAGCCTGGTGAATATCAGTGCACGGCTGCCCAGCTGAATGTGTGCAGAAGTTAAAGGTTTTGCTTTAATGCTGAAACATTTTGGGACCTGGGGGATCTTGTGCTGGATTGTGCACATTACCTTTCAAGAGCCCATGGGTGACCAACTTGCGAGGAGAGAAATGAAGAGGCCCGGGGTGATGGCGGTGAGCCTGTAAGGGTGGGGGCGGGAGAGAACCACTGGTAACCTGCAAGGACAGTGGGTTTGGTGTCGATTCCCCCTGGGCACATGCTGATAAGACTCGAGCATTTCCAGGGCTGGTACATGAACAAAAAGAAAAGACCAGCCAAGGCAGATGTGGACACAGAGACCGGCCGAGGCAGATGTGGACAACAGAGACCGGCCAAGGCAGATGTGGACACAGAGACCGGCCGAGGCAGGTGTGGACAACAGAGACCGGCCAAGGCAGATGTGGACACAGAGACCGGCCGAGGCAGATGTGGACAACAGAGACCGGCCAAGGCAGATGTGGACAACAGAGACCGGCCAGGGCAGATGTGGACAACAGAGACCGGCCGAGGCAGATGTGGACAACAGAGACCGGCCAAGGCAGATGTGGACAACAGAGACCGGCCAAGGCAGATGTGGACAACAGAGACCGGCCGAGGCAGATGTGGACACAGAGACCGGCCGAGGCAGATGTGGACACAGAGACCGGCCGAGGCAGATGTGGACACAGAGACCGGCCGAGGCAGATGTGGACACAGAGACCGGCCGAGGCAGATGTGGACACAGAGACCGGCCGAGGCAGATGAATTCAGGCCCAAAACACTTCCTGGGAAAGCATGACACAGGACATGGGACAAAAGGCCTAATCAGAAAATGTGGGACCGGTGGTCACCCTGGTTTGGCCATTTCTCTGCACATTAAGCTGCTGGCCCTCCGAGGTGCTCTCTGCTGCAAGGCAATGACTCCATCTGCCTTTGCTAGTCATGTGCTACAGGCAGCTCCCACCTCCTAGACTCAGTGCCGCACATTGGAGCTTGCCTCTCACCCAGCTTGGCCATTTGTATCTGACAATTGCCTCGCCTGCGCAGTGCAGATGGGCTCAAGGTTGGGACCTGGAAAATATCCAGACGTCGATTTGCTGAACTCAGTTGGAGAAATCAAGCCACTGGTATCAGTATCAGACATTTCCCCCACTTCCTACAATGCACTCCAGTCCCAACTTCGGATTTGTGGCATTCCCTCCCTCCTGCCAGAGAGTAACCTTCCTCCTCCCCATCCCATTTCCCCCACCCGCCGTTCTGTGTGAGATTGCCAGCTTACAACCATTTAATGGCAGGTCAGGGAGAGCTTCCTCTGGCCAATTTGTGTCCCTTGTCACCCAGAGCCAATCCAAGTTGCATTTACCTGAAACCCAGAGTTGCTAAGCCAGGCACCTGGTGGCACAATTTGGAACTTTGGTGTTCACGCACAGGCAATTAAAATCATGCGCAAATTGCCCCAAAAACCATTGAGGTAGAATGAATCGCAATGTGTAGTGACTGAGCACAGCAAGATTCCACAAGCAGCAACTGAAAGGTGTCAGGAAAGCCTTACCATCCACAGTAACCAGAGCAGACAGAAAATGCCTTCTTCTGAAGGACCACACATCCCAATTGCTCAGTACTGCACTGAATCGAATTCCTCTCCCTTCTATGTGCTCAAGTGGGCCTTGGACCCATGAACTTTCCAAATAGCCAGTCAACTGGCCCAGCATTGGTGGAATTCATAGTGCCTATTCGTAAGCAGAGTATAAGGCTGTGCTTAAGTGGTGTGGAATAAGCAAAATAAGCAGAGAACCCATTGTGTCCATTTTAATCTCATGTTTCAGTCATGGCTCTGAGTCAGAAGTTATGGGTTCAAATTACAGTGTTGAGGCTTCAGCGCATAACCCAGGTTGACAACCCTGCGCAGTGTTGAGCGAGTGCCACCCTGTCAGAGGTACTGTCTTTCAGACGAGATCCTCAGCAGCCAGCAACCTTTTTTTTTAACCTGGAGAACCTTTTTTAAAAAAAATTGCTGAAAAATAAAAACTATAGGGAGCTGCAAGAGAAAAATTCAGCATTTCTAAAGCAAACACACGGCAAATTGCCAAGTGTCTCTGGTAGAATCATAGCTTGCGTATAAAATACACGTATTGAATTTATGCATCAATAGGAACAAAGAATGAAACTAAAGTCGACCTAACTCTGAATTGACATTTAGTTAATGTTTTTTTTCCCACTTTTTCTTCATATCTCCAGTATATGCATCTTCATATTTTATGGATCAATTTGCATGACTTAGTTAAAAACAAAAAACTACTGCGGATGCTGGAAATCCAAAACAAAAACAGAATTACCTGGAAAAACTCAGCAGGTCTGGCAGCATCGGCAATGCTGCCAGACCTGCTGAGTTTTTCCAGGTAATCCTGTTTTTGTTTTGCATGACTTAGTTGTTTGAAAAGAAAACTTAAAAATGGTGAACCATATTAATTTAACGGAAAAACAGCAGATTCAACTTTGAATAGAAAAAAACAAGGAATTCACAAATAAAAGGGAATTTTTTGTGTTTGTCTATTTTTACAGCAGGTCTTGCAACGCTTGAACTTTTTAAACTAAAATGCTGTCAGTAAATTCACCTTTAAAACAAACTCGACTTTAAATGCACAAAATGAGGACAATTCTCTCAGCTATTCATTCTTGTGATTAAAATCAAGCTTCAAATAGAATTTTCAGAATAATTCATCGTCTGAGTTTTATTGGAAATGGTTGCAACTGTAACGAAACAAAGGCTCTTATCTAAAACTATGGTGTAGCTACACCACTTGAACAGGTTCACTCAGAGCTGTGTTGTTTCTCATTAAAATAATCATTTAAAACCGTGAAGTGCAGCAGAATGATTAGCCTTTCACTCCCACAATAAAATCACGGCTCTTATTTTTTTGATTTAAGGTTTTTTTTGGGGCATTTTCCTTGATGACGAGTTCCAACCGGAAAAGATTAGAAGCCGCAAATGTGCGGTTAATGACTCTGAGCTATAGGTAGCCCATTTCTTCCTTAAGCTACTGCCATGCCTGCCCTCTCAGGTGGGGCCACAAAAGATCCCCCGACGCTATTCAAAGTCTGGCCTGGCTAATATTTATCCGCCAACCAACGTTACAGAGAGAGACTATCAGATCGTTATCCCCCATTGCTGGTTGTGGGCTGCTGTGCACCTTGGCTCCTCTATTTCTCTGCATAACCACAGTGAAGACATTTCATCGACAGCAGTAGGTTGTAAAGTGCTTTTGACTGTCCTGAGGCCGGGGAAAGTGCTATAAAAACACAAGGCCTTTCGCTATTTTTAAAAATATAATTTGACAAGGGATCCTGACAATCAACAGACAAGATGTGCATTCAGTTGATCACTCGGGATTGGATTTAAATGCAGGGTCCAAGGCTAAGAGAGAGCAGTGTGCTACAGGTTTTGCACTACACAAACCGAGTTGTCATGGTTACATTTAATTCACCATAGGTTTTCTGGGTTAATACTATTAGTTCATAATTGTGGAGCTGATTGTGTTCATGAACAAACGCACACAGTACAAGTTACAGACAGTATAATTTCAAAACATGAGGAAATAGCATGGTCTAGATTTTCTGCCAGTTTGTGTTGTTTATTTAAGCCCAGTTTGCCCAAAAATGAACTGCAGCAAAGGCGGAGGGATTTCGAGCGCAGATTACATCCAGCGTAACTCGAGTTTCCGTGACCTTTCACGCTAGTTTAACGAAAACATTGCACTGAATTTGGCCCCAGCCACAGCATTGACCACACCCCGAGGGTGAACTCATCACTATTGCGAATTTTCACTAATTTGTCTTGTTTGCTGGACTTTGGCCAGGCTCCATAAGTTAGTCTATGGCCAGAATTTTGACACCGACGCGCAGGGGCGGGCCCGACACGCCGATGCGTAAAATGATGCGTGGTGACATCGGGGGTGTGTCCCGACGTCAGCGCCTGTCGTTTAAATATTACAGTCGGCGGGCGAGCCAGAGGAGGCTGCACACCCGCTGAACAGTCAATGGCCTATTAAGGCCATTAAAAAGCCAATTAAAGTAGTTATCAACACTGCCTGTCCAACCTTAAGGTCGACGGGCAGGCGATGAGCCCAAGTGGCCTTCGCATTTTTCAAGAAACCTCATCCACGGACGGGATGAGGTTTCCTGAAGGTTTAATAAAATCTATACATAAATTCTGCTAAATTGACAAACATGTCCCAGCTCATGTGACACTGTCACTTGAGGGGACATGTGTGAATAATTTTTATCTTCCTTTATTAAAAAAAAACATTGCATTTCAACACGTACTTAATCTTCCTGAGGCAGCTCCGTGCCTCAGGGAGATTTCTGCGCTCTGTCGCGTGCATGTGCGAAAGAGTGCAGGCTCCGACTCTCCCTCTTCCCCCTGCCCGCACAGGTAGCACTAAGTGCGACACGCTGGGCGGGCCTTAATTTGCCCGCCCATGTAAAATGGCGGCACGTAGCCGATTGCGAGCGGCAATCGTCTCTGCATCCGCTCCCGCTCCTGCTCCCGCTCTCGTTCCCGTTCCCGCTCCCGCTCCCGCTCCCGCTCCCGCTCCCACTCCCGGTCCCGCTCCCAGTCCCGGTCCCGCTCCCGCTCCCAACTGGCCCACCTGATATTCAGAAAATTCTCCCCTATCTTTTATTTGAAAGGCAAGAGAATTATAGGTAACTTTTAAAACCTTTTAAATATTGTACTTTTAATCAACTGACAAACTACTGTACATCAATGAAACAAAGTAAATGGTTCCGGATAGATCCTTCAAATCATTTTCAGTTATTCAAAGTCAGGTTACTCACTGATTGTGAACTAGACACTGCTTATTTTTTGTGGTTAAACCATTTTTCAGCTGTTTTATTAACACCACACCAGGTTACCATTCTTAAATATATTAAGGAATATTTTAAAATGCAAAATTATATTCTAAAACACTGCCCCATCATGCTGGATCAGGGAAGATTTTAAGTTTGACTATATGCAAATGAGTTTGAGATGAAACTTGAGCAAAAGAAAACACTTCTTAAAGTTGGCATAATTTTGCACTCAGCTTACACCTAACGCTGCCAGCCTGGAAAGCCCTAGTCATTATCACAAGTACAACCTTGAAGATGAGCGATTCAGTCCGTCAAATGCAATAAGACAGAATCACTCACTCACTCAGTCAAGACCTAAATCCAATGCTGATACAAGCAAAAGGCCACTGGGGGAAGCCAGAATGTATAAATTAAATACCGTTGCTGTCAAAAGGCATTACTGGGCAGATTTAAACCATTGGCAGAATGGAGGAGGAGTATTCAGAACTTGAATTGATAAAAATGTACCTCTTAGTGAGTGAACTGTTAATGTTAGCAGCTCAAATCTGTTTGTGAAACATCGGAACGCTGGGAGACTGTGGGGAAGCATTCCCAGCTCCCGATCAGTTTTCAAAGTAGACCCTGAGATGAAAACGCAATTGGTGCCACCATATATCTCAGGTAGGCTGGGAAATAATCAGCAGTCATTTCATAACAATAATTCAATGAAATCTGTAGAGGAAATCTGTAATGCAGACAGAACAAGTTGTCTCCCAGCACCCTCCTGAACAAAATTACCACCTCAGCTTTGTAGATGTACCCTTCCAAGTCACAACAGAGAAAAACCTGCAGCAAAGAGAGTATTGTACACTAGTGAAAGCAATTTCGTGTTCATAATTCTTTTTAATGGCTGTATATACTTTTCAATTTTTAAACGCACTTTCTTTCCCCTAAGTCATTTGATCTCAACGAGTTAGGTTCCTTAAGGTCAACATACGTCAATGCCTTTCTCACCTAGCAGCAAGGATTGGACACAAGTATTTCCATGGCAACCTGTCCACCTTCACCCTGACTTTCCTTAAATAGCTGCACTTTTATTGGTCTGAATATGTCAAATGGGAGGTTTTAATGTACAAGGCTAACTGTGCAGATGTTAGGCTGGTCCGCTTAATTATCAATAACAGTAAAATGAAAAGATTTGGATTTATTATTCCTGTACATACACTGAATGTGCTGGTACCAAATTCACCTCAGTGCCATTTTAATGCAGGTTGAAAATGGGTGAGCACCTGCAGTGAAACAGGAGAGGGGGGAACTTTGTACGAGTGTGAATCATTCAGCCAAGAACAGTGCTGGTAAGTTTGATACTTTACACACTACAATCATTAAACGTTCCCTTTGTGTGTGTTACATCCATGGAGGTGAGCAACAAAAGCACAACGGGCCAATTAAGGCTAAACCCCACTTTGACATTGTGCAAGCACAAACCCCATCCCCACCCCCAACTCTTCTCAGTGAAGTTGAAGCCCTTGGAACTAAGAAGGGCAATAGCAGCACCGATGTGAAGTTGGCTGGGTGATAGGAAGCAGACAGTCATGGTGAACAGTTGCTTTTTCTTGGACTGGAGAACAACACAGGCATCAGTATTAAGGCTGAGGCGGTGGTGCAGTGGTATTGTCACTGGGCTAGTATCCCAGTGACCCAGAATAATGCTTCGGGGACCCAGGTTTGAATCCCACCACAACGAACGGTGAAATTTGAGTCCAATAAAAATCTGGAATTATAAGTCTGATGAAGACCATGGAATCATTGCTGATTGTGGTTAAAAGCCTATCTGGTTCATTAATGTCCTTGAGGGAAGGAAATCTGCTGGTGTGGCCCATATGTGACTTCAGAGCTACAGCAATGTGGGCTGACATAAATACCCTCTGAACAAGGGCAATTAGGGATGGACAATAAGTGCTGGCCTAGCCAGTGATGCCCACGAATAAAAAATTATATTAATGACCTAGTCTTGGATGTGCGGGATAATTTAAAAATTGGCAGATGACACAAAACATGGAAGAATTACCGTAAATTGTGATGCTTAAGTCGATCCAGCATATAAGACTATCCCATTCTTTTCTAGCCCCAAAAATCATGTTTTTTTGCATATACTCAGCATGTAAGTTGACCCCCCTGCGTCCTTTTCAGCCACGACATTATACCCGCAGCCTCAATCTTTCACCCTACAAACGCGTGCTTCACTTACCGTAGCCTTATAACTGGGGCGGGGGGTCAAACAGGTGACATGGGCTGTGGGGTCAAGATGCATGAGAGTTTAAGACGCGCCCACTCTTTGGCTGGAATTCTCCAGCCGCTCACGCCGGTGGGGGCTTTCGGTCCCGCCGATGTGAACGGAGATTCGCCGGCCCCGCCACGAGGGGACCTGTCGCCAGGTGGGGGGTGTGGGGGGGGTGGGGGGTGCTGGAAAATTCCGGCCTTTGTGTTGGATGTTGACGACGTTTCAAAATGGCAGCCGCTAACTCCCAGGCGGCGGTTCACTTTTACACTCGGCAATATAAGTTGACCCCCGTTTTTGGCGGGATTGTACAAGTCTTCAAAGGTCGGCTTATACCGTAGATTTCAGCGTAAGAACTGAGAGGAGGATAGTGATAGGCTTTAAGAGGGGTTAATGATAAGGCTACTGGAATAGTAATCCTGAGGTCTCCAGTCATCCCACCACAACTGGTGGGGGAATTTAAAATGAATGAATAAATCTGGAATAAAATGCTAGTCTCATTAATAACGATCATGAAATGACCGAAAAGTTGCAAAGATGCATCTGGTTCATTACTGTCCATGAGGGTAGGAAATCTGCCATCCTTATCTAGTCTGACCTACTCATAACTCCAGACCCACATCAATGTGACTGAATCCTAACTGCCCTCTGTAATGGTCCAGCAAGCCACTCAGTTGCATCAAACTGCTGAGTAAAAACACTGTGGTGCACCTACACCATACGGATTGCAGCAGTTACAGAGGTGGCTCACCACCACCGCCCCTTTCAAAGGCATTTAGCGATGGGGGGCAATAAGTGCTGGCCTTATCAGCATTGGTTGCATCTCAAGAATAAAGAAAAGAGAGGGCCTTGACAGGCTGGTGGAATGGGCAGACGTGTGACAGATGAAATAAGAACAGAAAATGCTGCAGAAGCTCAGCGGGTCTGACAGTATCTGCGGAGAGTGAAACAGAGTTAACATTTCCAGTCCCTGTGGCTCTTCAGATGTGACGGATGAAATTTATTGCAGAGTGTGAAGTCATTCATTTTGTTAGGGAGAATGAGGAGAAGCAATATAAGCTAAAAGGGTACAATTCTAAAGTGGGTGCAGTAGCAGAGAGTTCACAAATCTTTGAAGGTGGCGTGACAGGTTGAGAAAATGGTTAATAAGGCATATGGAATCCTGAGCTTTAAATTAGAGGTACAGAGTTCAGGGGTAAGGTAGTTACGCTGAACTTCTATACGATACTGGCTCGGCCCCAGCTGGAGTATTGTGTTCAATTCGAAACACCACACTTTAGGAAGGATGTGAAGACCTTTAAAGCCTGCAGAAAAAATTCACAAGAATGGTTCCAGAGATGAGAGATTTCAGTGACATGGATAGGTTGGAGAAGCTGGGGCTGTTCTCCTCGGAGGAGAGAAGGTTGAGAGGAAATTTGATAGAGGTGTTGAAAATCACGAGGGTTCTGGACAGAGTAGAGAGGGAGAAACTATCCCACGGGTGAGAGGGTCGAGAACCAGAAGGCACCAATTTAAGGTGACTGACAAAATGACCAGAGTTGACAGGAGGAAAGTGTTTTTACTCAGTGAGTGGTTCAGATCTGGAGTGCACTGCCTGAGAGTTTGGTGGAAGCAGTTTCAGTTGTGGTTTCCAAAAGGGAATAGAATAATTATCTGAAGAGAAAAGATTTACAAGGCTACGGGGAAAAGCTGAAATGCTCTCGCAGAGAGCTAGCATGGACATGATGGGCTGAATGGTCTCCTTCTTTGCTGTAACCATTCTATGATCCCTTCTTAATAAGCAAGGGGGTGAAAGCTATCGGGGTTAGGTGGGAATGTGGAGTTGAGGTTACAATCAGATCAGTCATGGTCTTATTAAGTGGTGGAGCTAAGCTCGAGGGGCCGAGTGGCCTACTCCTGCTCTTGATTCGTACGTTCGTATGTTCGTAACACAAACCAGAGCCCGAACCAGCCACGAGCCAATCACAAACACCATCTGTATGCAGATACAGTTCAACCTCAAACACCAGCATCACACGACCAATTATATGGTTCCCACAGAAACAAAAGCAAAAATGTAAAATACCTGCAGCCAGTCCCAGAAACAAGCCTGGGAAACGTTTCTCTGACTCCAAGGCAGTGAAGGGTTTTAAAGGAAAGCAGTGGCTCACCCCTCCATTATTTGCAAAGTATAGACTGCTCCAGCACAACAGAAGGCCTTCGGGCCCATCATGCCTGAAAGGGAGTTCAGGCACCCTCCGATCCTGCAGCCACCACACGAGACTCAAGCTTCTTTTGCCGGTTTTACTCAAGCGTGCAGGGGAGACTGTATCCATACAAGATGGGTGCAAGCTCCCCGAATGGTTACATCTCCTTGCAGTTATACTTTTCCCTTATCTTACTCTGTTTGCATGCACCAATGATCAATGTTTACATGTTTTAACCTCATTACAAGACCCAATCATTTACTCACATAATTAGCTTGGTCTACCTTCGATGTGTACATGCTTATATTATCCACTCCTATTCAATGTATACACACAGGTCTTGACTCTTATCTGGCCCAGACTATGGCTTGTGGTTTATCAAAAGCCACCTCTTTGTCCATTGTATTTGGTTTTTAACTCTTTCACTTCCCCCTTCAATGCCTGTCCTGGGTCTTTGAAAGAATTGTCCAATTAGCCCCACTCTGTGCCTTTCCCCATAAACCTGCCATGTTTTACTTTCCAATTATTTATCCACTTCCCTTTTGAAAGTTAGTTTTGATTCTCCTGTCATCATCCTTTCAGGCAGAACCTTCCAGATCACAACTCACTGTGTAAAAAAAAATCCGTCTCTCTTGGTTTTGGTTCTTCTGCTGATTATCTTAAACATTTGGCATATGGGATCACTTTGATTTGACATTACAGGATGCTAGCTAGCTTAATCAGAAGTAGTAGTCATGAGTTGGAATTAAGGTTTATTGACAGAGATCTCTGCACTGTGATTTGAATCCATTCCATTCTATATTTTAACAAATCCTAGATCATAAGTGTTGGAAATTTAGAAGTCTTCTGAAACAACCCTCGATTTACTAGTGTTGCAGTTTCTGGGGAAGCAATGGCTTAGTGGTGTTGTCACTGGGCTAGTAATCCAGGGTAATGATCTAGGGACTAGGTTTGAATCCCACCACGGTAGATGGTGGAATATGAATTCAAAAGTTAAACTGTAATTAAAGTCTGATGATGACCATGAAACCATTGTCGATTGTTGTAAAAGCCCATCTGGTTCACTGATGCCCTTTAGGGAAGGAAATCTGCCGTCCTTACCTGGTCTGGCCTACATTTGACTCCAGACCCATAGCGATGTGGATGACTCTTAGGTGGCCTAGCAAGCCATTCAGTTATATCACAATCATTAGAAAGTCATATAAGGAATGTGGTCTACAGTGGTTCAAAAAGGCAGCTCACCCACCACCTTCTCAGGGGCAATTAGGGAAGGGTAATAAATGCTGGCCCAGCCAGCGACACCCACATCCCATGAATGAATATATAAAAAAGGAGAGGTATTATCCATTGGCCAGGATTTTTCATTTGGGGGTGGGCCTGACACGCCGGAATATAAAATGACGCACGATGATGTCGGGTGTGCGTCCTGAAGTTATCGCGCTGCCTTGCGATGTTTTGTTCGGCGGGCATGGCGCCAGAGTCAGCTGTGCGCCCGCTGATAATTGATAGGCCTATTAAAGCCATTAACGCAGTAATTAACTTCAAGTTTACGCTGCCCGTCTAACCTTACGGTGGGCGGGGGGCAGGCGAAGAGGCCAAGCGGCCTTTATATTTTTTAGGAAACCTCATCTACGAGTGGGATGAGGTTTCCTAAAGGTTTTACGAATTAAATAAAGAGTTCTTCTGAGAAATAATATCATGCCCCATCTCATGCGACACAGACACATGAGGGGACATGTTTCATTAAATTTTTATTACATTCATAAATTTCTTTCAAAAGTGCTTCCATCTCCTTGAGGCATCTCCGTGCCTCAGGGAGACTGAAGTGCTCTTTCGCGCACATGCATAAAAGAGCGCTGGCCCCGACTCTACCTCCTACCCCTGCCCTCACAGGTAGTGCTCAGCACTACCACTTGCGTATTACAATGGCGGTGTGAAGCCAATCGCAGGTGGCGGTCAGCTCCACAACCACCCACGCCTACTCCCGCCAAGCCCGCCCGGCACAAGTCAGGAGTGTGATGGAATATTCTCCACTTGCCTGGATGAGTGCAGCTCCAACTACACTCAAGAAGCTCAACACAATCCAGGACAAAGCAGCCCAGTTGATTGGCATCCCTTCCACAAACATTCCTTCCCTTCACCACTGATGCACAATGACAAAATGTGTACCATCTACAAGATGCACTGCGGGAATTCACCAAGGCTCCTTCGACAGCACCTTCCAAACCCACGACCACTACCACCTAGAAGGACAAGGGAAGCAGACACATGGGAACACCACCACCTGGAAGTTCCCCTCCAAGTCACTCACCATCCTGACTTGGAAATATATCGCCGTTGCTTCACTGTCGCTGGGTCAAAATCCTGGAACTCCCTCCCTAACAGCACTGTGGGTGTACCTACACCACATGGACTACAGCGGTTCAAGAAGGCAGCTCACCACCACCTTCTCAAGGGCAACTAGGAATGGGCAATAAATGCTGGCCTAGCCAGGGAATCTCGCATCCCGTGAATGAATAAAAAAATAAACGAGTGCACCCCCCACCCCGTGCATGCGCAAACTTCACTGCTCGCACTCCCCCCGCCTCCAGCGGGTGTTCCACGCTGGCTAGCCGTTAATTAGCCAGCCAGGGCGAAATCGCGGTCAGGGCCCGTTCGCGCACGGTGGACCGTTTCACGGCCGCTCCTGGTCACGGCCGCAGCGCCCACCCGGCGAGGGGAGAATCCTCCCCCATGTATATAACAGCCCAATACTCTAACCATACTGAAGTTAATATCCATCGGACTCCTTGGACTTGGAAACCATTGAACCAAGTTCCAAAGAAAAGCAAAACGAATAATGTCATCAACAGTGAGTGTCGATGAAAAAGGAAAAGAAATGTTCGGATAGGGGGGAAGAGCAGGGAAGAGGGATTTACGGGTAGCTTTCTCACAGGAACAACTCTGGAAGGATGGGCTGAATAGACTCATTTAGTGCCGCACAATCCAATTATTAACTTTCAAATAGATATAAAAACAAAAAACTGCGGATGCTGGAAATCCAAAACAAAAACAGAAATACCTGGAAAAACTCAGCAGGTCTGGCAGCATCGGCGGAGAAGAGCAAAGTTGACGTTTCGAGTCCTCAAGGACTCGAAACGTCAACTTTGCTCTTCTCCGCCGATGCTGCCAGACCTGCTGAGTCTTTCCAGGTATTTCTGTTTTTGTATTAACTTTTAAACTTGGATGAACAATAAACCCAAATATCAAAGAAGGCATTGAAAACTTTTCACCCTCACTCTGAACTTACCTGACCAGCCTACACTTCTGCACAATAGGCTTTTTCTAAGAAAGACTTTGTATGTATGTGTGCCGTTCTGTTCAGGTCCTCAGCACGTTGATTCAGAACTAAAGCATTGCTTTCATAGTGCAGTCAGTGATGTTTTAAAGGAAAATTCCCGCAGCTAATCTGTGCAGAGCAAGATCCCACATGCTGAACCTGTAATCAATGGGCAAAAATCGGGTGCATCGTTTCACTTTACCAAAATAGCAGCCAGGCTGTGATGTCGAAAATTGCCCCCTCCCCCCCCACCCCCACCCATCCCCAGAAAGAAGTTGCATTTATATAGCACCTTTCACAACTTCAGGATGTCCCAAAGTGCTTTACAATTAAATAATTACTTTAAAAGTCTAGTCACTGTTGTAATATGGGAAATACAAAAGCCAATTTGTGCACAGCAAGCTCCCACAAACAGCAATGTGATAATGACCAGATGACCTGTCTTTGTGATGTTGATTGAAAGATAAGTACTGGCCAGGGCACCATGGAGAACTCCCCTGCTCTTCCTCAAAATATTGTTGTGGGTCCTTTTACGTCCAACGGAGAGGGCAGGTGAGGCTTCATTTTAACATCTCTACCAAAAGATGGTACCTCTGATAGTGCAGCACCCCCTCAGCGCTGCACCAGAGTGTCAGTTCAGAGTAGATGCTGGAGTCTCTGGAATAGGACTACGAACCCTAGACTTTCTGAGAGTCAAACGAGCCTTCCACTGAACAAAAAGATGGTTAATACTTGGAATGGTCTCTCGACAGGGTGGTGGAGCTAATAACAGTGAGCATTTCAATTGGGATTTAGATATCTATATATGAGAAGGAAAAAAATGCAGGACTATGGGGAAAGAGCTCTCTTTCAAAGAGCTGGCACAAACATGATAGACCCAACAGTCTCTCCCTGAGCACTAAAGTTCTATGAATCATTCATGAGGTATTCCACATTGAATAGTGGAGCAGGCACAAAGGGTGGTGTGGTCTCCTCCTGTTCTTATGTTCGAATATTATTTTGACAATTCAGGAAGTATACTTAGAGAAATTTTCAAAGCGTGTAATACACCTTATCTCAAAAAGCAGCCCAGTCAATACTGTCACTAATAAATGTTTGTATAAACTGCCCCAGGAAGTTCCCTTTGGAAGAACATAAGAAAAAAATAGTTGAAAATTAATTTCAGCTTTATTTTTTTATTCCTTCACCAGATCTGGGTGTCGCTGGCTGGGCCAGCATTGATTGCCCATCCCTAATTGCCCTTGAGAAGGTGGTGGGTGAGCTGCCCTCTTGAATCACTGCAGCACCTGCGGTGTAGGTACACCCACCGTGCTGTTAGAGAGGGAGGTGGTGGCACAAAATGGGCTTAATCGGATCGGCCAGCCAATATTCAGTTCCATTACAGTCAACTGAGTTAAAGATCCATCTGAGATGAACTTCAACATCGGAATGTTTTCAGACACTGCACTTCAAGGTCTTTATTAGTTTATTACATATAATTTCTCTTGGGAGAAACACTAACGAAGCACATCTACTCACCACCGCCTTCTCGAAGGCCATTTGGGATGGGCAATAAATGCTGAACTTGCCAGCAGTGCCCACATCTGATGAATGACTAGACATAAAACTGAGCCTCTCAGAAACCATCAAGTTTATGCACAACAAACAATGGGACTAAATAATACCCTCATTGGTTTCAGTCCTGCTCTCCAAATGTACTCAATTCTTATAGGGTCCAGTTCCATAATCCAAACAATCTGATTGGTTGATCCTGACAACCTTCAATGTCGGTGAACATATTACATATTGCTGACAGCACAAAACAGACCATTCAGCCTAAATGGTCCATGTCAGCACTTATGAGCTTTCTTCTGCCCCTCTTCATCTAATCCTATTAGAATACCCTTCTAACCTATTTGCCTCAGTTTCTTCCAGTGGCAGTAACTTGCATATTCATACCACTCATGGGCCAGAATCTTTGGGTCAGTGTGAGTTGGCGGGACCCACTCACCAACACGTGAAATGACGCGTGGTGATGTTGGATGTGCATCCTGACATCACCGCGCGTCATTCCGATCTTCAGTTCGACGGGTGCACAGCCAACTCCAGTGTGCGCCCGCCGAACTGTCAACGGCCTATTAAGGCCATTTAAAAACTAATTAAGAGACTTAACAGAGCTGCCCATCCAACCTTAAGGTTGACGGGCAGATGAAGAGCCCAGGCGGCCTTCGTATTTATCATGAAACCTCATCCACGGGCAGGATGAGGTTTCATGAAGGATTTATAAATCAAATAAATTGTTTTATTAAAATTCATTGACGTGTCCCAGCATCTGTGACAGTGTCACATGAGGGGACACGTCTGAATTTTGTTTTCTTTGTTTAAATTTTGATAAATGAAATTGAACTCCCTGAGGCAGCTCTGTGCCTCAGGGAGATTTCTGCGTTCTTTTGTGCAAGTGCAGGCCCCAACTCAGCCTACTCCCCCCACCCGCACAGGGAGTGCTCAGCATTTCTGGGTGTGCGTCACGCTGGGCGGGCCTTAATTGGCCTGCCCATTTAAATGGCGGCGAGCGGCCGATCGCAGCGCCCGCCTGTGCCCCGCTCCCGCTCAGCTCCCCCGACGGGGAGAAAATTCTCCCCATGGAATCATAGAATGATGAAGCAGAGAAGGAGGTCACTTAGCCCATCATGTCTGTGTTGGGCATTCGGAAGAGCTATCCAATTAGCTCCACTCCCATGCTCTTTTTCATTAGCCCAGCGCATTCTACTCCAATACTTATCCAATTCCCTTTTGAAAGTTACTATTGAATCTGCTTTGGCCATTCTTCCATGCAGAGCATCCCAGATCATAAAAACACTCAGCAGAAGCCAATATTTCATTATGTTGCCTCTGGAATTTTTGTTATTCATCTTAAATCTGTGTCCTCTGGTTACCAAGCCTTCTGGCGCTGGAAACAGGTCATTCTTATTTACTCTTATTAAAACCATTAAAAAGAGAGCCATTAATGAATTTGAATACCTCTGTCAAATGTTCTCTTAACCTTCTCTTCTCTGAGGAAAGCAATCCCAGCTTCTCCAGTCCCTCCACGTAACTGAGGTCCCACCTCCCTGGTGTCACTCTCATAAATCTCCTCTGCACCCCTGGGCCTTGACATCCTCTAAAGTGTGGATGCCCAGATTTGGACACAACGCTCCAGTTTAGGCCTAACTAGTGTTTTATAGAGACTTAGCATAACCTTTCGAGCAAATAAGTTTTTCTTTGTGAAGCAGATTCAATAGTAATCCTAAAAACGGAATTGGATAAATATTTGAAGGAGAAAACATTGCAGAGGTTGTGGGGAAAGGGATGGGGGAGAGTGTTGAACTGGATCATTCTGTGCAAGAGTGGATGACCCTATACCTGGTCTAAAGGTTCTTGTCTCTACTCTGGATATTAATGACAAACACAACAACTTAAAAGAGGTTCCACCAAAGGTGATACACCTTTATTCAACCACGAAGCAATGGTACAACCTCACGATAATACCGGTTGCTTAGCTCCCCCTGCGAACCAGAGTCCACCTCAGTGATCAATCTGATGACGAGTCCTCCCTGCCCAACTTCTGAGTGACTGGCCAAATCACTCTAACTCACTGCAGCAAAGATGTTTCTCTGGCTTCTTTCTTTAAAGCTTTTTTTTCTCTGTGGTCCTGTGCCATGTAAGGTAATACCTGTTTTTAGCACATTTAATTGGTTTTCAATTAGATCATTACATTTTCCCTTGTTCTTATGTCCTGGGCCTCTCACAAGACCATGCTTGAAGGAATAGAACCAGCCTGACTCTGCTTTGTTATCTCTTACATGGTTATTAATCCCCAGGCTGGCATAGACAGGCATCTTTACTACTTCTAACAAGCACAACAGGGGTCTATCGTTCTCACAGTTCGCGGCCAGTCTGCACAGTTTAATTTATTTTGCTAATAAATTTGCTAATTCTGGCAAGGCTGTATCTTGACAAAATTACCCATCCTGCTTTGCGTCCGCATGTGGCTTCAGCCAGGGTACTGCTCCCCTTTGATGTTCAGTGTTGCCACCATGAGACAGGCTCCACACTCAGGCCCACTGAGCAACCAGTCTATATTCATTAACATAAAAGGAATAACAAAATATTAACATGGTTGAAAAGTAATCCATACCTTAAAAGGAAGTAAATAATACGTTGGTTTGCAGAGCCAGCATAGACTTGATGAGCCAAATGGCCTCCTTCCTTACTGTGCTATTCCATGATAAGCTGACATTTTGATTGTAAAAACACATGGTCAACATGTACAGGTTGTTAAGGAAGAACAACTTAGTTCAAAAGCCTTCTTCATCTGTCCTCACCTTTGTGTTAAAATATTTAACACATCAGATAGCAGATTCTCTAAACTCTAATAAAATAACATTTACTTTTTAAAGGTCTTCATTTCCTTTGGATATTTTTCGACTGCACAGCTTTATACCCTCCATACTGCTGACCTGACCTTAAATTACTTGGTCAATCACAACTGAGAGACCAAAAAAATAGCACCTGAGAAGTGAATGAAACTCAGTTAACCTTCAGTCATGGAATATCAGTTGTAGAAATTTGTTACGATCAGAGCTTTCTTCTTCTTCTTCTTCAGGTCCCATGCCCTGAGAGGGCATTGGCAACCGTAGACCTCCATGTTAATATTGCTCTGGGGACATGGATCATCTTCGTTTGTGGCACATTCACCCCAATGCGAGGCTCTTTAGTTTTGGGTAAACCAATGTGAATTCGTCACTAGAAACCTCCGACATTCATTTTTAGTGCATCAAGATAGAATCCTTCAGGCTTGCAATGTTTCAACTACTATCTCGAGGACTGATTATAAGTACCTTTTTAAACTATTTAAGACAATCTTTAGAAATCATCTTTCCTTGTGTGTGCGTGTGTGTGAATGAGGAGTGGGTATTTGTTGTGTTGTGAAAAATAAATGTTTAATCCTTTCTTTTGCTTTAAACTTAACAAAAAAAACTGTGTGACTTGGATGATGGGACTGAATGCATGTAGTTAAATGGGCTGATGGCTAAGATAGGTAGGAGGGCAAGGGGTCAAGAGGAGGTAGGGAGTCTGCAAAGGGAATTGATGGGTTAAGTAAGCAGACAAAAATTTGGCAGATGGAGTATAACATGGGTACATGTGAACTTGTCCACTTTGGCAGGAGGAATAGAAAAGCAGTACACTATTTTAAAGGAGAAAGATTGCAGAACTCGGTGGTACAGAGGGATCTGGGTGCCCTAGCACATTTTTAAAAAATTCATTCATAGGATGTGGGCTTCGCTGGCTAGGCCGGCATTTATTGCTCATCCCTAATTGCCCTTGAGAAGGTGGTGGTGGTGAGCTGCTTTCTTGAATCGCTGCAGTCCATGTGGTGTAGCTACACCCACAGTGCTGTTAGGGAGGGAGTTCCAGGATTTTGACCCAGCGACAGTGAAGGAACGGTGATATATTTCCAAGTCAGGATGGTGAGTGACTTGGATGGGAACCTCTGAGTGGTGGTGTTCCCATCTATCTGCTGCCCTTGACCTTCTAGGTGGTAGTGGTCTGGGTTTGGAAGGTGCTGTCTAAGGAGCCTTGGTGAATTCCTGCAGTGCACGTTGTAGATGCACTGCTGCTAATGTGCGTCGGTGGTGGAGGGAGTCAATGTTTGTGGATGTGGTGCCAATCAAGTGAACTGCTTTGTCCTGGATGGTGTCCAGCTTCTTGAGTGTTGTGGGAGCTGCACTCATCCAGGCAAGTGGGGAGTATTCCATCACACTCCTGACTAGTGACTTGTAGATGGTGGACAGGCTTTGGGGAGTCAGGAGGTGAGTTACTCGTCGCACGATTCTTAGCCTCTGGCCTGCTCTTGTAGCCACAATATTTATATGGCTAGTCCAGTTTAGTTTCTGGTCAAAGGTAACCCCCAGGATGTTGATAGCGTGGGATTCAGTGATGGTAATGCCATTGAACATCAAGGTGCGATGGTTGGATTCTATGGTTGGAGAAGGCCATTGCCTGACACTTGTATGGCGCAAATGTTACTTGCCACTTGTCAGCCCAAGCCTGGATATTGTCCAGGTCTTGCTGCATTTAGACATGGACTGCTTCAGTATCTGAGGAGTCGAAAATGGTGCTGAACATTCTGCAATCATCAGTGAACATCCCCACTTCAGACCTTACAATGGAAGGAAGATCATTGATGAAGCAGCTGAAGATGGTTGGGCTGAGGACACTACCCTGAGGAACTCCTGCAGTGATGTCCTGGAGCTGAGATGATTGACCTCCAACAACCACAACCATCTTCCTTTGTACTAAGTATGACTCCAACCAGTGGAGGGTTTCCCCCCTGATTCCCATTGACTCCAGTTTTGCTAGGGCTCCTTGATGCCACACTTGGTCAAATGAAACAGATAAGATCTTGAGGGGACTGGATAGGGTGGAGACTGGGAGGATGTTTCCTCTTCTGGGAGAACTAGGACTCAGGGGCATAGTTTAAGAATAAGAGCTCTCCCTTTTAAGACAGAGATTAGGAGAAATGTTTTCTCCCAGGGGGTCATTAGTCTTTAGAATTCTCCTCCCCAGGTGGTAGTGAAGGCTGAGTCTTCAAATTTATTCAAGGCTGAGTTAGAGAGATTTTTGTTAGATACGGGAGTCAAGGGTTGTGGGGGTGCAGACAGGAGAGTGAAGCTGAGCCCACAGCCTAATCAGCCATGATTTTATTGAATGGTGGAGCAGGCTTGAAGGGCCGAATGGCCTACTCCTGCTTCTAAGCCCTTTGTTCCTATGTAGTGTTTGCTATTAAAAGTCACCGGACTCAAGGGGTTAAAGCATTCCTCCTTCAAAGCACATTGCGGTGCGATCAATTGAGAGCTGAAAAAATGGGGGAATTATCCCACATCTCTCCCTTCTTCATAACAGAGTCAACCACATTGCCATGAGTCTGGGGTCACATGTAGGCCAGATCAGATAAGGATGGCAGATTTCTTTCCCTTAAGGACATGAGTGAACTAGATGTTTTTTTTTCCGACAATCCAGTAATTTCAGTATTTCATTAATTCACTATTACGGGAATTTCACTCAGATCACTATTATTGAGACAAGGGGCTGGAATTTACGCTCACCTGATGTCAGGTATGAAGGCAATGGGGCATGTAAAACCCAGCGAGTGGCCTGCCTGCTGCCCGCCTGCCCCTGACCTGCCTGAAAAATTATGGGGGCTGGGGAGGGTGTCAGGCAATCCGCCCGTCCCTGAGCCTCTACTTTGATTGTCCTGGACCCATAGGATAAACCCGGCCTAAGGTAATTCCCCCCCTTCAACCCTACCCCCTGGCTTCATGAACCCGCAAACCCCAACGCCCTGCTTAACCTCTTGTTGCGACCCTTGACCTTGGACTTACCTGTCCTTCCCGGCTCGACAGCAATGGGGATTGCCTGTAGTCCCAGCAGTGGCCACCGCCCCTGGCTGGCGCTGCTTGCACTACAACCCAATTGGCCGCTGGGTCCCTAAGGCGGGACTTCCTCGCCTTGAAGCAAATAACGCTGCTCCCAGCATTAAATTAGTTCAGGGCAGCCACTGGGGTCGTGGGTGGGCTTTCCCCATTGACGTTTCAGCTGGCGTGGGGGAGGGGGGTGCGGGGATAACAGAGCCCCCTAAAATTCAGCCCAACATTTTTATTTCAGAGTTATTTATTTAATTGAATTTAAATTCCCCAGCTGGCTTGGTGGGATTGGAACCCATGTCTCCAGAATGTTGATCCAGACTTCTGTCGCGCTAGTCCAGTAATATAACTACTATCCTATGGCGTATATACAATTATATATATGTGTGTATACGTGTGTGCGTGTGTGTATATATAAATATATATATTACATTTGACAGTCCGCCAGGAGAGTTTTACAACCAACGCGACAGCGATGCATCTTAGCTGCTGATCTCCTGAGTTCTGTTACTGAGATTGAGATTCACCAGGGCTGCAAAGTGAAGGTCAAGAGTGAAGCACACAGGACGTGTCTTTCTGAGAGCTGCAATGACTTTAAATAAAGGAAGTATCTCTTCACCTCCTCAGAATATCTGACCATACCCTCTCCTTGAGTGTAGAAGATTAACGGGTGATCCAAATGACGTGGTTAAGATGTTTAAAGGGTAGCCAGAAACTATCTCCTCTGGTGGGGTGGGGGGGGGCGGAGTCCACAATTAGGGGGCAGAACGTTAAAATTAGCACCAGGTTGTTCAGGGGTGATGTCCGGAAGAACTTCTTCAGGCAAAGGGCAGAGCAAATCTAGAACTTTCTCCCCTAAAAAGTCACTGAAGCCGGAGAATCAAATCAAATCCAAACTGAGATTAATAGGTCTTTTGTTAAGCAGGGGCACTGAGCGTTACTGAACCAAGGCAGGCATGTGGAGTTAAGATACAGATCAACCATAATCTAACCGATTGGTGGGACAAATTCAAAGGGCTGAATGTTCCTATGTTCCAGAGTTCACTGATGACCCGTCGTATATTGTTTTGTGCTTTTTCAGGTAAATACAACAGGTAGTTTCTGCACAGCAAGATCCCACAGGCCGAAAATGAAATAAATGACAAAATAACCCCTTATTTTTGGTGGTGATGTTTGAGGAAATCAAGTTTGGCCCTGGACACCAAGAGAACACATCGAAACTCTTCAAATATGGTCATAAAATCACTGAATGACCTAACAGAGGTCATGTTTGGATCAGCTCTTTGAAAAGAAACGATTGAATTTGTTCCATTTCCTTGCTTTTCCCCCACAGTCCCTGCAAAACTTTCACCTTGACAATTTATCCAATTCTCTTTCGAAAGTTATTATTGAATCTGCTTTCACCGCTCTTTCAGGCAGTGCATTCCAGATCACAACAACTTGCTGCATAAAAAATGTTCTCTTCATGACCTCTCTAGTTCTTTTGTCAATCACCTTAAACCTGTGTCTCCTGCATACTGACTCTTCCATCAGTAGAAACATTTACTCTGTTAAAACCCTTTATGATTTTGGACACCTCTGTTAAGCATCTTCTTAACCTTCTCTGCCCTCAGGAGAACAGACCCAGCTTCTATGGCCTCTCCATGTAACTGGTGTCACAGGACTACCTTTGACTTTGGAGAGTGCGAGAGGAGGACTCTGGGACAGGCAGTCAGTAGCACTTAGAGGAGAGTGCAAGAGGAGGACTCTGGGACAGGCAGTCAGCAGCACTTAGAGGAGTCGGGAGTTGAAGACGAGCATGAGTCGGGAATTGAAAAGGAGCGCTCCAAGGTCATCGCCAATCGGGTCAAATCCGCTCTGGAATTGGTGATTCACCCTGACCAGACCTGCACTGTGCCAGGCAGGAAGATCTCTGACAGCCTCGTGCTGCTCAGGGATACGATTGCCTATGTACAGGACAGGGGTGTGGATACCTGCCTCATCAGCTTGGATCAGGAGAAGGCCTTTGACAGAATATCGCACACCTACATGGTGGATGTGCTCTCCAAAATGGGGTTTGGGGAGGGAATTCGAAATTGGATCCAACTGCTCTACACTAACATCAGTAGCGCAGTCTCAATCAATGGGTGGGAAACAGATAGCTTTCCGATTAAATCTGGAGTCAGGCAGGGCTGTCCTCTCTCGCCTGTTCTTTTCGTGTGTTGCATAGAACCCTTTGCCGAGTCCATCAGGAAGGGTCCGGGCATAAGAGGAGTGACGATCCCAGGCAGTGGAGGCACTCAGGTAAAAGCCTCCCTGTACATGGACGACGTTGCCGTCTTCTGCTCGGATCCGCTGTCGGTGCGCAGACTGATCCACATCTGCGACCAGTTCGAACTGGCCTCGGGAGCCAAGGTAAATCGTGGGAAGAGCGAGGCCATGTTCTTTGGGAACTGGGCTGACCGATCCTTTGTCCCCTTCATTGTCAGGGCTGACGGCCTGAAGGTGCTGGGGATATGGTTTGGAGGGACCAGGGCATGCGTTAGAAACTGGAAGGAGCGAGTGTCTATGGTGAAAAGGAAACTGGGCATGTGGGAGCGACGCTCCCTCTCCATTGCGGGTAAGAACCTGGTCATCAGGTGTGAGGCACTCTCGCTGTTGCTGTACGTGGCGCAGGTCTGGCCCATTCCAGACTCCTGCGCGATGGCGATCACTTGAGCCATCTTCCACTTTATCTGGAGGTCGAAAATGGATCCTGTCCGCAGGGACGCGATGTACAAGCCTCTAGATAAAGGGGGAAAAAACGTGCCCAACATCGCCCTCATACTGATGGCCACCTTTGTGTGTGGCTGCATCAAGCGGTGCGTAGACCCTCAGTACGCAAACACGAAGTGTCACTACGTGCTGAGGTTCTACCTGTCCCCGGTGTTGCGAAGGATGGGTCTGGCCACGCTGCCGCGGAACGCTCCAAGTAGTTGGACCGTGCCGTACCACCTGTCCCTGGTGGAAAAATTTATGCAGAAAAACACCTTTGACCACAAGTCCATCAGGCAGTGGTCAGCACGTAACGTCCTAGAGGCCCTGAGGGAAAAGGAGAGGGTGGACCCTGTGGGATGGTTCCCCGAGCAGACTGTCAAAGTCATTTGGCAGAATGCCTCATCGCCAGAACTTTCCAACAAGCACCAAGACGTGGCTTGGCTGGTGGTGAGAAAGGCCCTCCCCGTCAGATCCTTCCTACACGCCAGGAGTCTCACCCCCTCTGCACGTTGCCCTCGAGGTGGCTGTGGTGGGGAAGAGACCGTTGTTCACCTCCTTGTGGATTGTGCCTTTGCAAAGAAAGTCTGGAGAGAGATGCAGTGGTTTCTGTCGAGGTTCATCCCGAGCAGTTCTGTGACACAGGACTCTGTGCTCTACGGGCTGTTCCCAGGGACACACACCGAGACAAACATCAACTGCAGCTGGAGGATCATCAACTCGGTGAAAGACGCGCTTTGGTCTGCCCGAAACTTGTTGGTCTTCCAGCACAAAGAGTTGTCCCCGACCGATTGTTGCGGACTGGCACAATCCAAAGTCCAGGACTACGTGCTGAGGGACGCACTAAAGCTTGGGGCAGCTGCCACAAAGGCGCAATGGGGAAGGGTCGCTGTCTAAGACCTTTCTGCCACAGCGCACCGAGAGACTGGGAACTGTTTAAACCCCCTCGGGCTGTACAGCTCAAAATGAAAGGTTGTAAATGATTGTAATATTGTTTGTACTGATGCACCTGGTGATACATTTTGTAAAAGTTTAACCTGGATTGTACCCTTGTAATGGAGTTTTTGAAATGGTTTGGAATGTGATTGAAGATATTTTATGAATAAAGTATATTTTTGCAAAAAAAAAAGAATTGAAAAGGAGCGCGAGAGGAGTCGAGAGTTGAAGACAAGCTGGGAGAGCAGGGGTGACTGAGGGAGTTCGGTGAGGAGGGAACGAGGTGATCCTTTGAGAACCATGAGTATGGCAGGGTAATCATTTACTAGTTTGATTACTTATAGTTTTTAAGGTCTTGTTTTGTGGTTCATCGTTAGTAGGGGCTATATTCTGTAACAACGAGGAGCAGGGAAGAAGGGCCCGAGAGTAATTGGTATTAAGTATCTTCCAAAAGGTTTAATTTAATTTAAAGGGGTAAGTTATGGCAGGAGAGCTCAAAGCTGTGGTGTGCTCCTCCTGCTCTATGTGGGAAGTCGGGTACATTTCCAGTGCCCGGGACCAGCATGTGTGCGGGAAGTGTCTCCAGCTGCAGCTCCTGGAAGCCCGGGTTTTGGAGCTGGAGTGGTGGCTGGGGACACTGTGGAGCATCCATAAGGTGGAGGGTATCGTGGATAGCACGTATAGAGAGGTGGCCACACCGCAGGCTAAGAGTCCACAGGCGGGAAGGGAATGGGTGATCACCAGGCAAAGCAAGAGGACTAGGCAGGCAGTGCAGGAATCTCCTGTGGCTATTCCCATGCAAAACACATGTCCCGCTTTGGATACTGTTGGGGGAATGGCCTCTCAGGAGAAAGCAACAACAGTCAAATTCACTGCACCGCAGTTGGCTCTGCTGCACAGGGGAGGAGTAAAAAGTGTGGGAATGCAATAGTTGTAGGGGATTCAGTTGTGAGGGGAATAGATAGGCATTTCTGTGGCCACAAACGAGACTCCAGGATGGTAAGTTGCCTCCCTGGTACTAGGGTCAAGGATGTCTCAGAGCGGCTAGAGGACATTCTGAAGGGAGAGGGTGAACAGCCAGTGGTCATGGTACACATTGGTACAAACGACATGGGTAAAAAAAAGGGATGAGGTCCTAAATGCAGAATATAGGGAGTTAGGAAGTAAGTTGAAAAGTAGGACCTCAAAGGTAGTGATCTCAGGATTACTACCAGTGCCACGTGCAGTCAGAGTAGGAATAGCAGGATATATTGGATGAATATGTGGCTGAAGAGATAGTGTGAAGGGGAGGGGTTCAGATTCCTGGGGCATTGGGACCAGTTCTGGGGGAGGTGGGACCAGTACAAACTGGACGGGTTACACCTGGGCAGGACCGGGACTGATGTCCTAGGGGGAACATTTGCTAGAGTGGTTGGGGAGGGTTTAAACTAAAATGGCAGGGGGATGGGAACCTATGCAAGGAGTCAGAGAAAGGGGAATCAAAGACAAGAACAAAAGATAGAAAGCAGAATAAGAAAAGTGATAGGCAGAGAAATCAAGGGCAAGAATCAAACAGGGCCCTCAGTGAAAAATAGTGGGAACGGGACAAGTAATGTTAAAAAGATAAGCCTTAAGGCTTTGTGCCTGAACACGAGGAGCATTCGCAATAAAGTGGACGAATTAACCACACAAATAGATGTAAACAGGTATGATATAGTCGGGATTACGGAGACATAGCTGCAGGGTGACCTGGGATGGGAACTGAACATCCAGGGGTATTCAGTATTTAGGAAGGACAAACAAAAAGGAAAAGGCAGTGGAGTTGCATTGCTGGTTAAAGAGGAAATTAATGCAATAGTGAGGAAAGATATTAGCTCCGACGATGTGGAATCTGTATGGGTAGAGCTGCGAAACACTAAGGGGCAAAAAACGTTAGTGGGGGTTGTATACAGACCTCCAAACTGTAGTGGTGATGTTGGGAATGGCATTAAACAGGAAATTAGAGACGCATGTAATAAAGGAACATCTGTAATTATGGGTGATTTTAATATGCATATAGATTGGGCAAATCAAATTAGTAACAATACCGTAGAGGGGGAATTCCTGGAGTGTATACGGGATGTTTTCTGGACCAATACATTGAGGAACCAACAAGAGAACAGGCCATCCTCAACTGGGTATTGTGTAACGAGAAAGGAATAATTGGCAATCTAGTTGTGCGAGGACCCTTGGGGATGAGCGACCATAATATGATAGAATTCTTCATCAAGATGGAGAGTGACGTAGTTGATTCTGAGACTTGGGTCCTGAATCTTCATAAAGGAAACAATGATGGTATGAAGTGTGAGTTGTCTATGATGGATTGGGAAACATTACTTAAAGGGATGACGGTGGATAGGCAATGGCAAACATTCAAAGAGCATATGGGTGAACTGCAACAATTGTTTATTCCTGTCAGGCACAAAAGTAAAACAGGAAAGGTGGCCAAACCATGGCTTACAAGGGAAATTAGAGATAGTATTAGATGCAAGGAAGAGGCATACAAATTGGCTAGAAAAACCAACAGACCTGAGGATTGGGAGCAGTTTAGAATTCAGCAAATGAGGACCAAGGGATTGATTAAGAAGGGGAAAATAGAGTACCAGAGTAAGCTTGCGGGGAACATAAAAACTGACTGTAAATGTTTCTATAGGTATGTGAAGAGAAAAAGATTGGTGAAGACAAATGTAGGTTCCTTACAGTCAGAAACAGGGAATTTATAATGGGGAACAAAGAAATGGCTGACCAACTAAGTACATACTTTGGTTCTGTCTTCACAAAGGAGGACACTTAATAACATACCAGAAATGTTGGGGAGCACAGGGATTAGTGAGAGGGAGGAACTGAAAGAAATCAGTATTAGTAGGAAAATGGTGTTGGGGAAATTGATGAGATTGAAGGCCGATAAATCCCCAGGGCCTGATAATCTACACCCCAGAGTACTTAAGGAAGTGGCCCTAGAAATAGTGGATGCATTGGTGGTCATCTTCCGAGATTCTATAGACTCTGGAACAGTTCCTACAGATTTGAGGGTCGCTAATGTAACCCCAATATTTAAAAAGGGAAGCAGAGAGAAAATAGGGAATTATAGACCAGTCAGCCTGACGTCGGTAGCGGGGAAAATTCTAGAGCCCATTATAAAAGATTTAATAGCTGAACATGTGGAAAACAGTGGCAGAATTGGACAGAGTCAGCATGGATTTATGAAAGGGAAATCATGCTTGACAAATCTACTGGAATTTTTCGAGGATGTAACTCGTAGAGTTGATGAGGGGGAGCCAGTGGATGTGGTTTATTTGGACTTTCAGAAGGCTTTCGACAAAATCCCACATAAGAGATTGGCATGTAAAATTAAAGCGCATGGGATTGGGGGTAGTGTATTGAGATGGGTAGAAAACTGGTTGGCAGACAGGAAACAAAGAGTAGGAACAAATGGGTCTTTTTCCGAATGGCAGGCAGTGACTAGTGGGGTACTGCAGGGATCGGTGCTGGGACCCCAGTTATTCACAATATATATTAATGATTTAGATGAGGGAATTAAATGTAATATCTCCAAATTTGCAGATGACACAAAGCTGGATGAGAGGGTGAACTGTGAGGAGGATGCAGAGATGCTTCAGTGTGATTTGGACAAGCTGAATGAGTGGGCAAATGCATGGCTGATGCAGTATAATGTGGATAAATGTGAGGTTATCCATTTTGGTAGCAAAAGCAGGAAGGCAGATTATTATCTGAATGGCTCTAAATTGAGAGAGGGGAATGTGCAACGAGACCTGGGTGTCCTTGTACACCAGTCGCTGAAGGTAAGCATGCAGGTGCAGCAGGCGGTAAAGAAGGCAAATGGTATGTTAGCCTTCATAGCCAGAGGATTCGAGTATAGGAACAGGGATGTCTTGCTGCAATTGTACAGGGCCTTGGTGAGACCACACCTGGAATATTGTGTGCAGTTTTGGTCTCCTTATCTGAGGAAGGATGTACTTGCTGTAGAGGGAGTGCAGCGAAGGTTTACCAGACTGATTCCTGGGATGGCGGGACTGACATATGAGGAGAGATTGAGTCGATTAGGATTATATTCGCTGGAGTTCAGAAGAATGAGGAGGGGATCTCATAGAAACCTATAAAATTCTAACAGGACTAGACAGGGTAGATGCAGGAAGGATGTTCCTGATGGTGGGGGAGTCATAACCAGGGGTCACAGTCTGAGGATACGGGGTAGATCATTTAGGACTGAGATGAGGAGAAATTTCTTCACCCAGAGAGTGGTGAGCCTGTGGAATTCGTTATCACAGAAAGCAGTTAGGGCAAAACATTATATGTTTTCAAGAAGGAGTTAGATGTAGCTCTTGGGGTGAAAGGGATCAAAGGATATGGGGAGAAAGCGGGAGCAGGCTATTGAGTTGAATGATAAGCCATGATCATAATGAATGGCGGAGCAGGCTCGAAGGGTCGAATGAGCTACTCCTGCTCCTAGTTTCTCTGTTTCTATGTATAGGCCTCTAAACAGCAGTGGTAAGGTTGGGGATGGCATTAAACAGGAAATTGGAGATGCATGTAACATGGGTGCTACAGTAATAATGGGTAACTTTAATTTACATATAGACTGGGCAAACCAAATTAGCAATAATACTATGTTGAATGAATTTCTGAAGTGTGTATGAGATTTTTTTTTACATTAGTATGTCTAGGAAATGACTAGGGAACAGGCATTACTAGATTTGGTGTTGTGTAATGAAAAGGATTTAATAAATAATCTTGTAGTGTGGGGTCCTTTAGGGAACAGTGATCATAACCTGATGTAATTCTTCATTAGGATGGAAAGTGAAGTAGTCTGATCTGAAGCAAAGGCCCTAAATCTTAACAAAGGAAACTATGAAGGTATGAGGCACGAGTTGGCTAAGATAGATTGAGAAAGTTCATTAAAAGGCATGAAGGTGGATAGACAATGGCTAATTTTTAAGGGACGAATGTATGAATTGCAACAGTTTTACATTCCTTTCTGGCGCAAAAGTACAATAGGAAAAGTGGCCCAACCATGACTAACAAAATAAATTAAGGATACTATTAGATCTAAAGAGGAGTCATATAAAGTTGCTAGAAAAAGTAGCAAGCCTGAGGATTGGGGGAAGTTTAGAATTCAGCAAAGGAGGACCAAGAGATTGATTAAGAGGCGAAAAATAAAGTATGAGAGTAAACTTGCAAGGAACATAAAAGCAGACTCTAAAAGCTTCAATAAGTATGTAAAAAGATAAAGATTAGTGAAGACAAATGTAGGTCCCTTATAGTCTGAAACAAGCGAATTTATAATAGGAAACAAGGAAATGGCAGAGCAATTAAACAACTACTTTAGTTCTGTCTTCATGGAGGAAGACACAAATAACTTTCCAGAAATGCGAGGGAACCAAGGGTCTAGTGAGAAGGAGAAATTGAAGGAAATTAGTATTACTAAAACAATAGTGCTGGAGAAATTAATGAAACTGAAAGCCAATAAATCCCCAGGGCCTGATAGTCTACATCCCAGGATACTAAAGGGGGTGGCCATGGAAGTAATGGATGCGTTGGTTGTCATCTTCCAAAATTCTGCAGATTCTGGGAAAGCCCCAGCAGATTGGAGGGTGGCAAACATAATTAAAAAGGAGGGAGGGAGAAAACAGAGAATTATAGACCTGTTAGCCCAACCTCAGTAGTTGCTAGAGCCCATTATAAAGAATGTGATAACAGGACACTTAAAAAATATCAACGGGATTAGACAAAGTCAACATGGATTTCTAAAAGGGAAATCATGTTTGACAAACCTACTGGAGTTCTTTGAGGATGTAAATAGCAAAATAGATAAGGGAGAACCAGTGGATGTGGTATATTTGCATTTTCAGAAAGTTTTTAATAAAGTCCCACATAAGAAGTTAGTGTGTCAAATTAAAGCACATGGGGTTGGGGGTAAAATATTGGCATGGATTGAGAATTGGTTAGCAAACAGGAAACAGAGAGTAGGAATAAACGGGTCTTTATTGGAGTGGCAGGCGGTAACTAGTAGGGTACCACAGGGATCAGTGCTTGGGCCCCAGCTATTCACAATATATATCAATGATTTGGATGAGGGATCCAAGTGTAATATTTCCAAGTTTGCTGACGACACAAAACTTGGTAAGCAATGAGGAGGGTGTTAAGAGGCTTCAAGGTGATTAAGACAGGTTGAGTGGGTGGGCAAATACATGGTAGTTGCAGTATAACGTGGATGAGTGTGAACTTATCCCCTTCATTAGGAAAAACAGAATGGCAGAGTATTATTTAAATAGTGATAGATTGGGAAATGTTGATGTACTAAAGGGACCTGGGTGTGCTTGGACACTGAAAGCTAGCATGCAGCAAGCAGTTAGGAAGGCAAATGGTATGTTGGCCTCTTTTGTGAGAGAACTTGAGTACAGGAGCAAGGATGTCTTACTATAGCTGTGTGTGGTGAGACCACACCTGGAGTATTGTGTGCAGTTTTGGTCTCCTTACCTGAGAAAGGATATACTTGCCATAGAGGGAGTGCAGCAAAGGTTCACTAGACTGATTCCTGGGATGGCAGGATTGTAGTTTGAGGAGAGACCTCCGACTTGGGCCGACTAGGCCTGTATTGACTGGAGTTTAGAAGAATGAGAGGAGATCTCATTGAAACATTTAAGATTCTGACAGGGTGGACAGACTAGATGCAGGGACGATGTTTCCTCTGACTGGAGGGTCTAGAACAAGGGGCCGCAATCTCAGGATATGGGTTGACCATTTAGGACTGAGATGAGGAGAAATTTCTTCACTCAGAGGGTGGTGAGCCTATGGAATTCTCTACCACAGAGGGCTGTGGATGTCAAGTCACTGAATATATTTAAGAAGGAAATAGATAGATTTCTGGACTCTAAAAGTGTCAAGGGGTATGGGGAGAGTGCAGGAGTATGGTGTTGAGATAGAGGATCAGCCACGAACATATTGAATATGGGGCAGGCTCGAAGGTCTGAATGACCTACTCCTGCTCCTATTTTCCCTGTTTCTATGTTTCTACCAGTGAAACCATGGTGAGTCCACTACTGCCTTAGTTAATGTCAGCTACAGCAAGTTAAAGTTACACCCTCCTTCTCCACTCCCCGCCCCATTCAACCATTGGGCTTTTGCTTTCAATTGTCATTTCAAAGACAATCAAGAAATGATGTAAAGCATAAATCATTTGAATGGATCCTTAACTTCCAGTCTGTGTAAATTAAAAAGATTCATTTTACTGACCATGAAACAATGTGGCTTTAAATGTTTTTGGGTGACAATCTTTCAGTCCGTACTCAAGGGTTCTCCACGGCCTGGGTTGCATGTGTGCTTGCAATCCGAAAATCCCGACAAAACACATGATGCAGTTCCTATTTTAAATTTAGTTCTACATGTTTTCACAATGAGAAAAGTCTTAAAAAGCTGTTCACCTGTGGAAAATTATAATTGATTCCTGCGATCGTTGATTTTGGAATAGAGGTCAACAATTAAAGAATCATCGCAGTTTACAGGGGCTTCGCATAAAATGAGCTGCTGAAAATGAACAAATGCAAAAGTATCTTCTCTAAAATTTTAATTAATGTTTACTCTTCAAAGGTCTTCATTCCCTGGGAATATTTGTGTACAACACTCCTTTTACTTTCTACTCAACTCTTCCAATCTCTGTTGTTTGCTTCCCAACTTGAGCTGGTCCCTTTCACTCATCACATCTGTTCTCGCTGACCTTGGTTTCTGATCTGTCAATGCCTCAACCTTAAAATTCTCATTCTTGTTTTCAAATCCCTCCATGGCCCTGCCCCTCCCTACCTCTGTGACTCCCTTCAGCGCCACAGCCATCCACAATATCTGCACTAATTCTGAACTCTTGTGCATTCCTGATTTTGGTCATGGCATCAGCTGCCTAGCTCTGGAATCCCTTCCTTAAATCTCTCCACCTCTCTCACCTCCGTTAAGACACTCTTTAAAACCTCTTTTTTGGAACAAGCTTTAAGCCATCTGTCCTAATACCTTCTTCTGTGGCTCCATGTCATGGTTAGTTTGACTACATTCCTGTGAAGTGTCTAATGGGGCTTCTTACCTAGGAACAGGAGGAGACCCTTTAACCCCTCAAAGCCATCCTTCCATTCAGTGAAATTATGCAGCACAGACCCACATTGTCTCATATCCCTTAATAACTTTGGTATTCATACCTCTGCTTGAAAAAAATATTTCCTCAATTCAGCCCTGAAAGATCAGGCTGTAATCCTATTAGTTCCCTGTTATATCTGGAAAACTTTGGTCAAATCAAGTTGTTGTTGTTGTTGTTCTATTGCTGAATTGACTTTGCCTTCCTTAATCGCTCCTAGGACAAAACGGTGCCTGGCAAATGAATTCATGGGCTGGATTTTATGGGTCACTGTGATCACCGCTCCCTCACCACCTCTGTTAAAATATCGGGGGGAGCCTGTGCACGATCCCGATGGCTGCCCCGCAGCAATTTAACGATAGGAGCAGCGTTAGTTGCTTAAAAGTGAGATCTCCGTCCCATTCTTGGGTGGGAGTGCCATCTTGGAGAGCTTCCAGCCACTCTGATTGGCCGGCAGCTCTGTAGTCCCAGCAGTGCCAACTGGTAGAGGAGGGCACTGCTGGACCAATAGGCGGTCCCACCGTGCTGAGAAGCCCAGGTAAGCCCAGGGTTCAGGGTTGGGGTGAGGTTGGGGGTGGTGGGGGGTGGTGTGGTTGTTGGGTTGAAGAGGCCAGGCGAGGATTAAAAATGGGGATGACCTCGTTGGGGATGCGGAGGGTGTGGGGGTGTGGGGGGAGCGGTGTGTAAGTGCCTCCAACGGGCCTCCAGTGGGGCCCAGCCTGCACAGCGACTGTGCTCCTTGCTCAGTGTGGGGCTCCCCCTGCCGTGTTTCCAATAGTGGCGGGGGCAGAATGAGGCCCTTACGAAGCCATTGATTAGCCACTGAAGGGCCTCAATGGGTCCAAGGGTGGGAGGGTCACCTGATGTCTTCCCCTACCCCTGTAAGATTTCAGACAGGTCGAGGCAGGCGGGTTGGTGATGGGAAGGCCCACCCGCTGGCATGAGCCTCCTGCTTTCAAACATATCAGCGGGAAAAGTGTAAAATCCAGTCCTGTGCCTCAGTGAGTTCTGCCTATCTTAATTTGTGAGTTTAAATTTAATCATAGAATACTGGTTTGTATAAGTTAATCATCAATTGACTATAGAACACCCACTGAATTGCCAGAAATAAACACATTTTAAATATGCTCTAATGGTCCTTGAAGCCAATCAGAGTTTGATTCTATGAACCCTTTTCTTTAAATAAACAGATTTTTAGATTGTTTAATATGCCATTAATAGTTTAGTCCAAATATCCCAAACAACAGAGTAAAACTATGAGTTTGCCTAAGCTGCACTAAGAACAGCAATTATTTGTTAGGTGCTGGAGTGAGACAATAAACTGAGTTTAATGAAGAAAGCCTGAATTTGCCATCCTCCAAAGACGTATAACCAAATCCCACTGAGAGTTGCAGGATTTGAGTAGAGGACACATTTCTTGCCTCTCTCACAGTATTGCAATGCTAACATTCTAACCAGCAAGACATTCAGGCTGCAAATCAACAAAACATCAAAACGTCATTGCTCTAAAATAACAGTGCTCAATCACAAGAGAGCAAAAAAACTAAATAAAACATCACAATTCTCTCCATCCTTCTCCAAAAAGAAAAATCAACGAGGAACAGCAAAGAAGGTACTTCTACTGTGACATTCCCATAGGCTGTGAAAGAAAGGGGGCCTGGGGAATTGCAAGCTCAGTCAACAAGTTCCTGAAGTTTGCTTCTTTTGCTGAGAGCAGTTGCAGCTCAAAAATAGAATATCAATAAATTGCATCACCTCTTCTGGGATCCCTGCAATATGACCCATAAATAAACTTCAGTGACAGTTACAGAGCCTTCTCCAGAAACATTGCCTTAAGAGCTGAACAAAGGTTTTGTGAGACTCCTCCTTCTTTCCCATACTCTTCTCCTGCACGCCAACCTTTCCCCTTCCTCCAATACCTCTTCCTCCTCCTACCCCACCCCTCCTCACTCCACCTCCTTCTCCACCCCTCCACCACCTCTTCCTCCACCCCTTCCTCCTCCGCCCTCTCTGCCACTCCCATCTCCTCCTCCATGAACCTTTTCTCCACCCCTCCCTTCTCCACCACCTCTTTCACCCCCCTCTCCCAATCCCTCCTCTCCCCCCCTTTTCACCCCCTCTGCCAATCCCTCCTCCACCCTCTCCTCCACCTCTTCCTTCCCCCCTCCAACCCCTCCTCCAACCCCTCTTCCACCTCTTCTTCACCTCTTCCGCCATTTCCACCTCTTCGTCTACACTTTCTTCTCTTGCTCCATTCCTCTACCTCCATCCACTTATTCTCCCCCTCCACCTATATCCTTCACCTTCCTCCTCCCTGTCTTCTGCTTCCTCTGTCTTCAGCATCCTTTATGTGCGACAAATTCTGTGCACTTCATGGCTACAAATCAGGTTCACCCCATTTTTTTAAACATTGGGGGTTGCGATTTGTGACCTATCTCCCTATCTCCGCCCATTCAGATCGAGGTGGGCAACATGCAATTTTGTTTTTTCTACCTCATCTGAATGTTTGTAACATTTGCCCAAATGGCTTCCGTTTTCCTCTAATCTTCTTAATGCCGCCTTCAGCCTCTGTGCACAGCAGCGGGTGCCAGGCAGCATTGCTAATAAAGCAGATGGTCCAGCAAGATTTCCCTTCTTAAAGGCGGTCTGTCCCTCTTCAAGGTGGGACAATATTGCTGGAATTTAAATGATGACAATCTGAAAGCCAGGGTGGGGAAATGGTTCCTGGTGGATGGAAGCAGCTGGAGGTATTAGTGGTGCAAGTTCATAGGGGGAGAGATGCTATGGTTTGTTTGCGGGGGTGGGGGTGGTGGTGGTGGTGGGGGGTGGTGGGAGGATTGTGGGGGGGGTGGGGGCAGGGTGTGAAGGGTGCAGGAGGCCTTCAAGGATAACCTCAGAAGGGGATGTAAATAGGTGAGCAGGTAGGTTATGGAGTCATAGAGTTATACAGCACAGAAACAGGCCCTTTGGCTCATCGTGTCCGTGCCGGACATCAAACACCTATCTGTTCTAATCCCATTTCCCAGCACTTGGCCCGTAGCCCAGTATGCAATGGTGTTTCAAGTGCTCATTTAAATACTTTGTAAATGTTGTGAGGGTTCCTGCCTCTAACTCCCCCTCAGGCAGTGTGTTCCAGTTTCCAATCACCCTCAGGATGAAAACTTCTTTCTCAAATCCCCTCTAAACCTCCTTCCCCTTACCTTAAATCTATGCCCCCTGGTTATTGACATCTCTGCTAAGGGGAAAAATTTCTTCCTATTGATTCTATCTATGGTCCTCATAATTTTGTATACCTCCATCAGATCCCCCTCAGCCTTCTCTGCTCTAAGGAAAACAACCCTAGCCTATCCAGTCTCTCTTCATAGCTGAAACGCTCCAGCCCAGGCAACATCCTGGTGAATCTCCTCTGCATCCTCTCCAGTGCAATCACATCCTTCCTATAGTGTGGCGACACAATACTCCAGCTGTGGCCTAACTAGAATTTTATACAGCTCCAACATAACCTCCCTGTTCTTATATTCTATGCCTCGACTAATAAAGGCAAATATCCCATATGCCTTCTTAACCACCTTATCTACCTGTGCTGCTGCCTTCAGGGATCTATGGACATGTACACCAAGGTCTCTCTGATCCTCTCTACTTCCTAGGGTCCTACCATTCATTGTGTATTCCCTTGCTGTGTTAGTCCTCCCTAAATGCATCACCTCACTTCTCAGGATTAAATTCCATTTGTCACTGCTCTGCCCATCTTACCAGCCCATCTACATTGTCCTGTAATCTAACAGTTTCCTCCTCACTATTTACGACACCAACAATTTTGTGTCATCTGCAAATTTACTGATCATACCTCCTATATTCATGTCTAATTCATTAATGTACACTACAAATGGCAAGGGTCCCAGTACTGATCCCTGTGGTACCCCACTTGTCACAGGCTTCTAATCACAAAAACAACCTTCGACCATCACACTCTGCCCCCTGTCACTAAGCCAATTCTGGATCCAATTTGCCAAATTGCCCTGGATCCCATGGGCTCTTACCTTCTTGACCAGTCTCCCATGCGGGACCTTGTCAAAAGCCTTACTGAAGTCCATGTAGACTACATCGACTGCACTACCCTCATCAACACAACTAGTCACCTCCTCGTAAAATTCAATCAAATTCGTTAGATATGATCTCCCCCTGACAAAGCCATGCTGACTCTCCCTGAATGGGGAGATTAATCCAGTCTCTCAGAATTTTTTCCAATAGTTTCCCTACCACTGATGCTAGACTCACTGGCCTGTAATTACCTGGTTTATCCTTACTACCCTTCTTGAATAATTGTACCACATTTGCGGTCACCTCTGGCATCTCTCCTGTGGCCAGAGAGGATTTGAAAATTAGTGTCAGAGCCCCTGCAATCTCCTCCCTTGCCTCACCTAGCAGCCTGGGATACATCTCATCTGGGCCTGGGGATTTAGCCACTTTTAAGCCTGCTAAAACTGCTAATACCTCCTCCCTTTCAATGCTAATTTGTTCAAGTATATCGCAGTCCCCCTCCTTGATTTCTACAGCTACATTGTCCTTCTCCATATTGAACACAGATGAAAAGTAATCATTTAAAACCTCACCTACATCCTCCGGCTCCACGCACGATTGCTACTTTGGTCCCTAATGGGCCCTAGTCTTTCCCTGGTTATCCTCTTGCCCTTAATATATTTATAAAATGCCTTAGGTTTTTCTTTATCTTGCCCACCAGTGTTTTTCATGCCCCCTCTTCGCTCCCCTTCTAACTTTTTTAAGTACCCCCATACACTCTCTATACTCCTTTAAGGCTTCTGCTGTTTTCAGCCCTCTATTTCCCATAAGCCTCCTTTTTTTCCTTCTCCAATCCTCTATATCCCTTGACATCCAGGGTTCCCTGGACTTGCTGGTCCTAATCATCACCTTTATGGGAAGATGTCGGCCCTGAACTCTCACTATTTCCTTTTTGAATGACTCCCACTGGTCTGATGTAGACTTTCCTACAGGTAGTGGCTCTGAGTCCACTTTGGCCAGATCCTGTCTTATCATAATGAAATCAGCCTTCCCATCATTCAGGACCTTTATTTCCAATCCATCTTTGACCTTATCTATAACTACCTTAAATCTTACAGAGTTATGGTCACTATCACCAAAATGCTCCCCCACTGACACTTCTACCACTTGCCCGGCTTCATTCCCTAAGATTAGGTCCAGTACCACCCCTTCTCTCGTAGGACTTTCTGTGTTTCTACGTGTTGGCTCAAAAAACTCTCCTGGATGCACTTTAAGAATTCTGACCCCTCTAAGCCTTTCACACTAAGACTATCCCAGTTAATATTGGGGAAGTTGAAATCCCCTATCATTATTACTCTATTCTTTTTACACTTGTCTGAGATTTGCCTACAAATCTGCTCCTCTATCTCCCCCTGACTGTTTGGAGGCCTACAGTACACTCCCAGCAAAGTGATTGCCCCCTTTTTGTTTTTAAGTTCTACCCATATGGCCTCATTTGAGGAACTTTCTAAGATACCATCCCTCCCTACTGCAGTCATTGACTCCCTGCAAGGATGTTAGTCCTGTTCCGGTTCAGGTGCAACCTGTCTGACTTGTACAAGCCCCACCTTCACCAGAAACAGACCCAGTGCTCCAGGAAACTGAAGCCCTCCCTCCTGCACCATCTCTTCAGCCACGCATTCATCCTCTCTATCCTCATGTTCCTATACTCACTCGCATGTGGCACAGGGAGTAATTCAAAGATTCCAATCTTTGAGGTCCTGCTTTTTAATCTGCTACTTATCACCCTAAATTCTTGTTACAAGACCTCATCCCTCTTTCTGCCTATGTTGTTGGTGCCAATGTGAACCACGACCTCTGACTGTTTACCCTCCCCCTTCAGAATGCCCTGCAGCTGTTCTGTGACATCCTTGACCCTGGCACCAGGGAGGCAACACACCATCCTGGAGTCATGTCTACGGCCACAGAAAAGGCTGTCTGCACCCCTCAATATTGAGTCTCCTACCACTATTGTCCTTGCACTCTAACTCCTCCCCTCTTGTGCAGCTGAGCTACCCACTGCTGTGAACTTGGATCTGGCTGCACTCTCCAGAGGAACCTTCACCCTCACTGTTTTCCAACACAGAAAAATGGCTCTGGAATGAGATGCACTCTGGGGCTTTCCTGTCTACCTGCCTGCCTCCCTTCTTCGGTCACCCATTCCCTCTCTGAGTGACCACATCTAACAACGTGCTGTCCATGTAACCCTCAGCCTCGCGGATGCTCCGCTGTGTCTCCAGCTGATACTCGAGCGCTGAAACCCATTGCTGAAGCTGGTCAAACTGGTGGCATTTCCTGCACATGTGGTCATCCAGACTGCAAGGAGTGTCTAAGAATTCCCACAAGCTGCAGGCCGTACAACACACGGGACTGAGCTCCCTTGCCATACTTCTTGTTTGTTTTTAATTAAAAGTCTATTTCCTTAAATTTAAACCAAGTAGAAAACCACTTAGTTTTTCTTAAAATAAATGCTGAGACTCTTCCCTTCTGCAATGTCGCTTTAAAGTGGAAATAAAACAGCTTACCCATTACCTACCAATCAGCTCTCGCCCTTATCCTGACATCACTCCCTTCGAATTCCAGCGCTGTTGAGTGTCTGGGCGAGAACTGGCTCCCTCACAGGTAATCTCCACTCCCGCTCTTTATACAGCCATTCCTCTCCCTCACAGGTAAACTCCCGCTCTTTATACAGCCGCTCCTCTCCCTCACAGGTAAACTCCCGCTCTTTATACAGCCGCTCCTCTCCCTCACAGGTAAACTCCACTCCCACTCTTTATACAGCCGTTCCTCTCCCTCACAGGTAAACTCCACTCCCACTCTTTATACAGCCGTTCGCCTCCCTCACAGGTAAACTCCAATCCCGCTCTTTATACAGCCGTTCCTCTCCTTCACAGGTAAACTCCCGCTCTTTATACAGCCGCTCCTCTCCCTCACAGGGAAACTCCACTCCCACTCTTTATACAGCCGTTCCTCTCCCTCACAGGTAAACTCCACTCCCGCTCTTTATACAGCCGTTCCTCTACCTCACAGGTAAACTCCCGCTCTTTATACAGCCGCTCCTCTCCCTCACAGGTAAACTCCCGCTCTTTATATAGCCGCTCCTCTCCCTCACAGGTAAACTCCCACTCTTTATACAGCCGTTCCTCTCCCTCACAGGTAAACTCCACTCCCGCTCTTTATACAGCCGCTCCTCTCCCTCACAGGTAAACTCCACTCCCGCACTTTATACAGCCGTTCCTCTCCCTCACAGGTAAACTCCACTCCTGCTTTTTATACAGCCATTCCTCTCCCTCACAGGTAAACTCCCGCTCTTTATACAGCTGCTCCTCTCCCTCACAGGTAAACTCCCGCTCTTTATACAGCCGCTCCTCTCCCTCACAGGTAAACTCCCGCTCTTTATACAGCCGTTCCTCTCCCTCACAGGTAAACTCCGGCTCTTTATACAGCCGTTCCTCTCCCTCACAGGTAAACTCCCGCTCTTTATACAGCTGCTCCACTCCCTCACAGGTAAACTCCATTCCCGCTCTTTATACAGCCGCTCCTCTCCCTCACAGGTAAACTCCACTCCCGCTCTTTATACAGCCGCTCCTCTCCCTCACAGGTAAACTCCACTCCCGCTCTTTATACAGCCGCTCCTCTCCCTCACAGGTAAACTCCGGCTCTTTATACAGCTGCTCCTCTCCCTCACAGGTAAACTCCACTCCCACTCTTTATACAGCCGCTCCTCTCCCTCACAGGTAAACTCCACTCCCGCTCTTTATACAGCCGTTCCTCTCCCTCACAGGTAAACTCCACTCCCACTCTTTATACAGCCGTTCCTCTCCCTCACAGGTAAACTCCACTCCCACTCTTTATACAGCCGCTCCTGTCCCTCACAGGTAAACTCCACTCCCGCTCTTTATACAGCCATTCCTCTCCCTCACAGGTAAACTCCACTCCCACTCTTTATACAGCCGTTCCTCTCCCTCACAGGTAAACTCCACTCCCACTCTTTATACAGCTGCTCCTCTCCCTCACAGGTAAACTCCCGCTCTTTATACAGCCATTCCTCTCCCTCACAGGTAAACTCCACTCCCGCTCTTTATACAGCCACTCCTCTCCCTCACAGGTAAACTCCACTCCCGCTCTTTATACAGCCGTTCCTCTCCCTCACAGGTAAACTCCACTCCCACTCTTTATACAGCTGCTCCTCTCCCTCACAGGTAAACTCCACTCCCACTCTTTATACAGCCGTTCCTCTCCCTCACAGGTAAACTCCCGCTCTTTATACAGCCGCTCCTCTCCCTCACAGGTAAACTCCACTCCCACTCTTTATACAGCCGTTCCTCTCCCTCACAGGTAAACTCCACTCCCACTCTTTATACAGCCGTTCGCCTCCCTCACAGGTAAACTCCACTCCCGCTCTTTATACAGCCGTTCCTCTCCTTCACAGGTAAACTCCCGCTCGTTATACAGCCGCTCCTCTCCCTCACAGGTAAACTCCACTCCCGCTCTTTATACAGCCGTTCCTCTCCCTCACAGGTAAACTCCACTCCCGCTCTTTATACAGCCGTTCCTCTCCCTCACAGGTAAACTCCCGCTCTTTATACAGCCGCTCCTCTCCCTCACAGGTAAACTCCACTCCCGCTCTTTATACAGCCGCTCCTCTCCCTCACAGGTAAACTCCTGCTCTTTATACAGCCGCTCCTCTCCCTCACAGGTAAACTCCCACTCTTTATACAGCCGTTCCTCTCCCTCACAGGTAAACTCCACTCCCGCTCTTTATACAGCCGTTCCTCTCCTTCAAAGGTAAACTCCCGCTCTTTATACAGCCGCTCCTCTCCCTCACAGGTAAACTCCACTCCCACTCTTTATACAGCCGTTCCTCTCCCTCACAGGTAAACTCCCACTCTTTATACAGCCGCTCCTCTCCCTCACAGGTAAACTCCACTTCCACTCTTTATACAGCTGCTCCTCTCCCTCACAGGTAAACTCCCGCTCTTTATACAGCCGCTCCTCTCCCTCACAGGTAAACTCCACTCCCGCTCTTTATACAGCCGCTCCTCTCCCTCACAGGTAAGCTCCACTCCCGCTCTTTATACAGCCGTTCCTCTCCCTCACAGGTGAACTCCACTCCCGCTCTTTATACAGCCGCTCCTCTCCCTCACAGGTAAACTCCACTCCCGCTCTTTATACAGCCGCTCCTCTCCCTCACAGGTAAACTCCACTCCCGCTCTTTATACAGCCGCTCCTCTCCCTCACAGGTAAACTCCACTCCCACTCTTTATACAGCCGTTCCTCTCCCTCACAGGTAAACTCCCACTCTTTATACAGCCGCTCCTCTCCCTCACAGGTAAACTCCACTTCCACTCTTTATACAGCTGCTCCTCTCCCTCACAGGTAAACTCCCGCTCTTTATACAGCCGCTCCTCTCCCTCACAGGTAAACTCCACTCCCAATCTTTATACAGCCGTTCCTCTCCCTCACAGGTAAACTCCACTCCCGCTCTTTATACAGCCGTTCCTCTCCCTCACAGGTAAACTCCCACTCCTTATACAGCCGTTCCTCTCCCTCACAGGTAAACTCCACTCCCACTCTTTATACAGCCGTTCCTCTCCCTCACAGGTAAACTCCACTCCCACTCTTTATACAGCCGTTCCTCTCCCTCACAGGTAAACTCCACTCCCGCTCTTTATACAGCCACTCCTCTCCCTCACAGGTAAACTCCACTCCCACTCTTTATACAGCTGCTCCTCTCCCTCACAGGTAAACTCCCGCTCTTTATACAGCCATTCCTCTCCCTCACAGGTAAACTCCACTCCCGCTCTTTATACAGCCACTCCTCTCCCTCACAGGTAAACTCCACTCCCACTCTTTATACAGCCGTTCCTCTCCCTCACAGGTAAACTCCACTCCCACTCTTTATACAGCCGCTCCTCTCCCTCACAGGTAAACTCCACTCCCACTCTTTATACAGCCGTTCCTCTCCCTCACAGGTAAACTCCACTCCCACTCTTTATACAGCCATTCCTCTCCCTCACAGGTAAACTCCACTCCCACTCTTTATACAGCCGTTCCTCTCCCTCACAGGTAAACTCCACTCCCACTCTGTATACAGCCGCTCCTCTCCCTCACAGGTAAACTCCACTCCCACTCTTTATACAGCCGTTCCTCTCCCTCACAGGTAAACTCCCACTCTTTATACAGCTGCTCCTCTCCCTCACAGGTAAACTCCACTCCCGCTCTTTATACAGCCGCTCCTCTCCCTCACAGGTAAACTCCCACTCTTTATACAGCCGTTCCTCTCCCTCACAGGTAAACTCCACTCCCACTCTTTATACAGCCGTTCCTGTCCCTCACAGGTAAACTCCACTCCCACTCTTTTTACAGCTGCTCCTCTCCCTCACAGGTAAACTCCACTCCCACTTTTCATACAGCCGCTCCTCTCCCTCACAGGTAAACTCCACTCCTGCTCTTTACACAGCCGCTCCTCTCCCTCACAGGTAAACTCCACTCCTGCTCTTTATACAGCCGCTCCACTCCCTCACAGGTAAACTCCACTCCCGCTCTTTATACAGCCGCTCCTCTCCTTCACAGGTAAACTCCACTCCCGCTCTTTATACAGCCGTTCCTCTCCCTCACAGGTAAACTCCACTCCCGCTCTTTTTACATTCTCTCCACTCCCTCACAGGTAAACTCCTGCTCCTTATACAGCCGCTCCTCTCCCTCACAGGTAAACTCCTGCTCTTTATACAGCCGTTCCTCTCCCTCACAGGTAAACTCCACTCCCGCTCTTTATACAGCCGCTCCGCTCCCTCACAGGTAAACTCCACTCCCGCTCTTTATACAGCCGTTCCTCTCCCTCACAGGTAAACTCCACTCCCGCTCTTTATACAGCCGTTCCTCTCCCTCACAGGTAAACTCCACTCCCGCTCTTTATACAGCCGTTCCTCTCCCTCACAGGTAAACTCCACTCCCACTCTTTATACAGCCGCTCCTCTCCCTCACAGGTAAACTCCACTCCCACTCTTTATACAGCCGTTCCTCTCCCTCACAGGTAAACTCCACTCCCACTCTTTATACAGCCGCTCCTCTCCCTCACAGGTAAACTCCACTCCCACTCTTTATACAGCCGTTCCTCTCCCTCACAGGTAAACTCCACTCCCACTCTTTATACAGCTGCTCCTCTCCCTCACAGGTAAACTCCACTCCCGCTCTTTATACAGCCGTTCCTCTCCCTCACAAGTAAACTCCACTCCCGCTCTTTATACAGCCGCTCCACTCCCTCACAGGTAAACTCCCGCTCTTTATACAGCCGTTCCTCTCCCTCACAGGTAAACTCCCACTCTTTATACAGCCGTTCCTCTCCCTCACAGGTAAACTCCATTCCCACTCTTTATACAGCCGTTCCTCTCCCTCACAGGTAAACTCCCGCTCTTTATACAGCCGTTCCTCTCCCTCACAGGTAAACTCCCACTCTTTATACAGCCGTTCCTCTCCCTCACAGGTAAACTCCACTCCCACTCTTTATACAGCCGTTCCTCTCCCTCACAGGTAAACTCCCGCTCTTTTTACAGCTGCTCCTCTCCCTCACAGGTAAACTCCCACTCTTTATACAGCCGTTCCTCTCCCTCACAGGTAAACTCCCACTCTTTATACAGCCGTTCCTCTCCCTCACAGGTAAACTCCACTCCTGCTCTTTACACAGCCGCTCCTCTCCCTCACAGGTAAACTCCACTCCTGCTCTTTATACAGCCGCTCCACTCCCTCACAGGTAAACTCCACTCCCGCTCTTTATACAGCCGCTCCTCTCCCTCACAGGTAAACTCCCGCTCTTTATACAGCCGTTCCTCTCCCTCACAGGTAAACTCCCGCTCTTTATACAGCCGCTCCTCTCCCTCACAGGTAAACTCCACTCCCACTCTTTATACAGCCGCTCCTCTCCCTCAAAGGTAAACTCCACTCCCGCTCTTTTTACAGCTGCTCCTCTACCTCTTTTTTGTTGTTTGACCTTTATTATTTATTTAATTTCCGCCATCCTTAAGTTACTAATTTAATAATAATCAACAAGTGATAGTTACTCAGCTGCTAATTTAAATCTAAAACAAAGCTAAAAGCTGAAATACTCACCAGCCGATCACCTGCCTGTCCTCCTGTGAAGCCACTCTGTTTTATCTGTGTTGGTTTGAATCGCTGTTTGGGGGTCTCTGTCTCTCTCTCCCCCACTCTCTTTATTCATTCTCTCTCCCCGCTCTTTCCACCCGGGCCACTCTCGCTCCTACCACTGATAGTGGGGCCTCTGTCTCTCTCCCCCTCTCTTTATTCACTCCCTCTCTGCATCGTTTCCACCCACCACATCACCAACCTCTCACACTGCTCGGTGCAGCACACCCCCATCACTCACCTGCCTGAGGCCTCTGGCCCTCAGGATTCAGGCCTAATGACCAGATTCTCCACATCACCTTCAGACGCCTTTCAATGATGTCAGCCTCATACCCACACCTCACTGCCTCCACATACTTCCAGCTATTCAGCTGTGGTACAAATATCACTCAAACACAGTGCAACACACCCACTGACATTCTGCCCACTCTCTCTGTGTCCCTCTCAGGACACAGTTACTAATAACTGCAGGGAGCAGAGCAAAACCAGGGACGAGGGGCGAGGACACCAGCACCTCCTGAGCCCTATGTGGGAGATGGTTCCCAGTATCATGGATGCGGCTGTAACAGAGCCCGTGGCATCCAGCACCCCTGAGAACATTGAGGATGATGGTATGTTCCTACCGATGTCTCTTCTGAAACCCAATTCGCCTTCATTGTGCAACCGAGTGAGATGTACAAGCGGTAGATGGTGTGGATATGGACCTGATGCTCCCCACCTCAAAACTCCTTCCCCCACACCAACCTGCCCCTTGCAATTTTCTGTTTTCACGTGCTTAAAAACCACCACCTGCCCCAACCACGGCAGCACCAGGAGGGAGAAAGAGCACAGCCCTGATGAGGAGGCTCTGACACTCAGCCACCAGCTCAGATACTAGCACTGCACATGCCCTTGAGGCTCGTATAAAGTCAGGAGATGGCGCCTCATCCAGACACCAAGTGGGCTGCACCCAGACCAGGAATTAAGGATGGTTAGTGTGCCAGATCACTCGAGGGCAAGGCTGTAAAGGAATTTTGCTTCAGGTGAGGACCTCGATGGGACAACGTCCAAGAGAACACGGGTGGGCAGGGACACTGTGACGCTGGGTGTGTTAGATGCCCCGCCAGTCAGCGTCCCATCACTGGCACGGCGCATGGGAGAGTCCGGATCCAATGTGGCAGAAATCATCATGTAGACCTTGTCCTCTGCTCTCTCTCTTCTACACCCCCCCCTGTCACGGTGCAAATGCAGAGAGACTTCCACTGCTACCCCCCCATACCTGTTGCTGCCTTTGAGTGTAATTTAATTCCCCCCTCAGCCTCCCCATCCTCGGAGCGGGATGGGGGGAAACCATTTAATTGGACGGGAAGGCACGGGGTGGAGAACCTGTCACCTCCCGTCTCCTCCTCCCCCCACTGCCCCCTCAACGGACTAAGTTAGGGGCGCCACTATCATCCCTGCCCCTGAGAATATCCCGCGGGGGTGAGATGTCGAGCTCCCTCCCAACACCTTCTGATGCCTTTTCCCAAGGCTCTCAGTTTGTCTTCAGAAGGCTGGTAAAATTCAGCCCCCTGATTGATAGAATCAGCAGGAGCCTGACACTTGCCAGCAGAGGGCACTTGAAGTCCACATTAGGGAACAGCTTCTTCTCCTTTATCTCAGCCGTAAGGAGCTGGCAGAATGAGTGATGACGGATAACTTGTCCAGTGCAGTGGTGAAGGTTGGAGGGGAGGGTTGGGGATGGCGGGGGAGGGGGTTGCAGCTGCGGGGGGGTATGGGTAGGTGGGACAGTAATCTTGTTTTCCTTTTAGGAAACAGGCTGCTTGGTTGCTTGCTAAATGCTAGGTAGCCAAGCAATCAAATTACCCAAGAAAAGAGCAGGAGGAGACAAAATGACTGTGGCCTGTCTCCCCTGCCACGAGCAACACAATCCCCTGATGTTAGTTTGTGTGCAGCCTTGTTCCGACTGGAAAACAGCACAGTTTAACTGATATACCCAGCCAGGCACTGTACCTGTAGCCAGGCAGCTACAATACAGCTGTGAGGCTTGCCCGTGCTTCAGAACATGCTGTGGGTAAGAGAATGATTAAACCACAGGTTTCAGTGGTACAATCGATTTGTACATTGCTTATAGAAAGAGGTTTAAACTTGATGAGTTACTCAAATAAACCTGGCCTGCGATGTACAAGACTGGAAGCTGTTCCATCAAGCTCTGCCCCTCCCCTCACGCTCAATGGCCGGATTGGAGGATACGGACAGGACCTCGTCGATTCAGCCCTTCCTGCCCTTTCACCCTACAATTCCACCCTCACCCCTCATCCCCCTTCTGCCCTTCTAAGGAAAGAAGTAGTGTGGAGGAAGCGTAAGAATGTAAGGAGTAGGAGCGGGAGTTAGTCCCTCCGCACCTACACAAATATTCAATAAGATTTTACCTCCACTCCACCTTCCTGCACTATCCCCACATCTATTCGTTTCCTTAGCATCCAAAAACCTATTGATTTTGTTCCTGAATATGACTGAGCACCCACAGCTCCTGGGGGAGAGAAACCCAAAGGTTCACAACCCTCTGAGTGAAAGAATTTTTCATCATCTCATGTTTAAGGCTGATTGTTCATTACTATTCCTGCTCGGTGACAGGAAAGTTCCTCTTCAACAGGTGACTGAGGTCTAGCCAGGTCTCGTTTATCCGCAGTTGATAGCCTTTGAACCTACTTGAATGCAGCAGTTTGTGATATCTCTTCTAATGTTTATGTAGTTCTCTATTTGAAGGATGTAGTCTATTTGATTCTGTGTCCAGCTACCTTTCATTATTGCAGTGGTGCAGACAGTTAACTGTTCAACCTGTACCTCCTGAGTTTTCTTGGTGTTTTATTTTCTATTCAGTGACTCATATTAAACTCCTTGTGCTGAGGAAAAATTTGTAACAGCAAACTGTTTTCTAGCCTTTGACAAAGTGACTCGCATAGAGCGTCCTGCTTTTACCATATTAAAGATTGCAACAGAGGGCTCCTGAACTTAAACCTTCTCTGGGAAATTAGTGGCCCTCTCTTCAGATATGTTCTGTTGGGCAGTTGTAACAAGGGTAAGATATATTGTATCTTTCTGTTGATCATTCCCTGTGTTTTAGTCTGCACTCCTCCGATTCAAATCCCTCCACTGACCTTGCCTCTCCCTATCTCTGTAACCTCCTCCAACCCGACAACACTCTGAGGTCTCTACGCTCCTCCTCATCTGGCCTCTTGAGCATTCCCAATTTTCATCACCCCACCATTCACGGTTGTGCCTTCAGCTATCTAGGCCCTAAGACCTAAGTCTAGGCCCTAATTCTCTCTCTGAATCTCTCGACCTCTACTTATCTCACCTCTTTTAAGATGCTCCTTAAAGCCTACTTCTTTGACCAAGTTTTTGACCATCTGTCCCAATATCTCCTTATGTGGCTCAGTGTCAGTTCTGTTTGTTTGATATTCACACCTGTGAAGCACCTTGGGGCATTTTATTACATTAAAAGTGCTATATAAATGTAAGGTGTTGTTTTGTTTCTGGAAGAGGAATAAATGTGCGTATTCGTACTTAAAACATACTCATCAAATCAATGGAGTTTGCGACGTTAATTGTCATATGTCGGAGATGTATGAAGTATGCAGTTAAACATGCAATTAAAAGAGGTACTTATGACAAAAGCTTGTGTGTTTAGCTGGAATATTTAAACGTGTTAAATTTCCACCTCTCTACCTCTCTCTCCACCATTGAGATGCCCCTTAAAACCTATTGCAGTTAGGTTAGATATATTAACGCGCTTGTGTTCATTGTGATGTGGACCGCACATTAAAACATCAGGCAGCACAAATTTAAATGGTTGCCACGTGCAATCAGTGCTACCCGGGCTGTCCAATGGCTGCACATTGTCTGCAGGGCGCTCAGTGTTGTGAGTGGCTTGCATTATCTTAAGGAAGCCTGAACCCTTTAAATTGGGAAGCGCACTGTGACTGCATAGAACGTTGGGAGTAGTTTGAAAATTGAAATTGCGCTGTGGGACGTTGAGGGATAGCTGAACCTGTGAGAAAGAAGGCAGCAAATTTTCCTGACATTGCAGTGGGAGTCCTGGTACAAGATGAGGAGTGAAGGAGGGGATGACGGAGAAGTTAGAGGGGCTGAATGGTCTGCTCCTCCTGCAAATTATTCCTGCAGATTTGCACAAGTGGCAGGTAAACCCTGTACAGAAAATATATCAGCAAAGAACACGGGGATGGCTGCTGTTCCTAAGGTCAAAGATAGGCTCCTGGACGGGAATCTGTAACTTCTTCCAGGCTGTTGAGCTCCTCTCAGTGCTCCCCCTTTGTGGGCTTTCCCCCTTTGTGACCTCCTTCATGATGCCCTGTCACGGGGCAATGTTGGGCAGCATGCAACATGCAACTGCAATCCTTGGCAGCCCTGGTCAGGCTGCAGTTGGAGAAGATGGACCCACAAAGGCTGAAGGAGCTGCCCGGCCCAAATTGTTCTGTTGAAGGGTCATGAGGACTCGAAACGTCAACTTTGCTCTTCTCCGCCGATGCTGCCCAGACCTGCTGAGTTTTTCCAGGTATTTCTGTTTTTGTCCCAAATTGGCTGTTGTGTTGTTTGTCTACAAAAACGACAGAAATTGCACTTCCAAACCGTGTGACCCATCTGTGAAACACGTTGGGATGTTGTGAAACGCTGAAGGCCCGAGGGTAAGTGTGTTTCATTCTTCATGAAGGTGGTCACCATGGGTGGGAGCCAAATTTAAGCCCGCAACACAAAGTACTCTGAATTGGAGCATCTAAGGGTAATGAGAATTTACCCCAGCATTAAATTAATTCCAACCATTTTACAGCAAAATCAAATGAACATATTAAGAACATAAAATCATAAAAAGATAAAAGCAGGAGTTGGCTATAAGATCCCTCAGCCCTTCTTTGCCATTCAATAAGGTCAAGGCTGACCTTCTAAATCAATTCCAGATTTCCTGCCCTATACCTGTACCCTTTGATTTATTGAGCGTCCAAAATTCTGTCAATCTCAGTCTTGAATATACTCAATGACGGAACATTCACAGCTCTCTGGGACAGAGATTTCCAAAGATTCAGAATCCTCTGAGTGAAGGAATTTCTCCTCCTCTCAGTCCTAAATGGCCGAGCCCTTATCCTAAAAATATGACCCTGTGTTCCAGGTTCTCCAACCAAAGGAAGCGGCCCCTCAAAATCGACTAGAAGTGGCTCGATTTAGCCTTACAGATCTCGCCTCCCTTTTTCCAAGCTGTTATTTATATCTCACAGTGAAAAATTGCTATTCAAAAAAAGGAAAGCTCAGCATTTATATAGCACCTTTCATGTCTTCAGGACAAGCCAAAGTTCCTTACAACCAACAAGAGCATTTTAAAGTGTAGCAATGCCAGAATCACCATGCCCAGAGTGCGCACAGCAAGATCCCACAAACAGCAATGACCAGATAATGTTTTTTCAGTGGCATGGGCTGAACAATGGATATGGGCCAGGATACAGGGGATTACGCTGCCATTCTTCTTCAAAATAGTACCTTGGGATCTTTCGCATCCACCTGAGTGTGTAGATAGGTCCTTGGTTTAGTTTCTAATCTGAAAAATAACAGTTTTTACAGTACAGCACTCTCTCATTACTGTGCTAGGAGTGTTAGTCTGAATTTTGTGCAGAAGTCCTTAGAGTGCACTTGACCCCATAGCCTGCTAGCTCAAGGACAAGCGTTCTAGCCATTGAGTCATGGCTATCCCCAAGTGCTATACAATAGTCGTTTGGCAGCACAGAACTTGAATATTGCTGAAAAGAGAGGATTTTTTTGTCAAAGTTTTTCACCTTGCACTCATCAGGACAATTTGTAAAAAAATACCAACGTCAGGGGAAACAACATATTTATACTGTATAAGAAGAGAGTGCTGATTAGTTGGCAAGTCAACTCTGATTGGTAGAGGCATTACCATGGAGAATGCACCAGTTGATGGTGACTGACAGTTAACTGTCAAACATTGTTTGAAATTTAAATCAGGCAGCTTGACTCTGATTGGTTAAGACATTGTGCTGAGGAATGAATCAGCGAATGGCTGTCACTTATTTTATTGATCTATTTACCAGGGCAATGTTTTGACCAATTCGCTGTTAGTGTTGAGAGCAGCTTTACAACCCCGAAATGAACCCACCTCCTGATTACCCCCTCCCTCCTCGAAAATCCGGCCCTGGGTGGTCAGATGATTAGCCATGATGTATCTATCAGATGAGACATTAAACCGAGACCGTGTATGCTCTCCCAAGTGTATGTAAAAGATCCCATGACATTATTTTAAAGAAGAGAATGTGAGTTATCCTCAGTGTCCTGGCCAATACTTATCCCACAGCCAACAATAGAAAAAGCAGATTGCCTGGCCATTGTCAGATTGCTGATTGTGGGAGCTTGCTGGTGCAAATTGGCTGCTGTGTTTCCTACATGACAACAGTGACTACACTTCAACAGCGATTCATTGCCTGTAAAACACTTTGAACATAAGAAACAGGAGCAGGAGTAGGCCATTCAGACTCTCGAGCCTGCCCCACCATTCAATGAGATGATGGCTAATCTGATCTGGCCTTAACTCTGCTTTCCTGCTTGTCCCCATAATTCTAGACTCCCTGTCCAGCTCCGCCTTGAATATATTCAATGACCAAGCCTCCACTGCTCGCTGGAGAAGGGGATCACCAACACAAACGACCCCCTGAGAGCAGAGATTCCTCCCCATCTCTGTCTTAAATGGGAGACCCTTTATTTTGAAACTGTGCCCCCTCGTTCTAGATTCCCGAGCGAGTGAAAACATCCTCTCACTATCTGAGATCTCCAGTGGTTGTGTAGCGCTCTGTGTAAATGCAAGTCTTTCTTTCTGTTCTTCAGTTCATTGGACCTTCTTTGGTAGTGTGCCAGCCAGACCTTGCCAAAGGCAGGGTGGGTCAGAAGAAGGTTATGGGAGCGCCAAGTGCCTTCACCATCCCCCAACCCGCATTTCCTGCAGCCACAGTTCTGGCTGTGGGTGAGATCCCCTGCACCCTCGCAACATTTATCCGCCCGTATAGTATCAGCAGCAAACTTTCTATCCTGGGCACTGCTTTTCACCAGCTGGAATCCTTGCAGTGCCAGACAAAATGGACTGCTTCAATTGGCAGGGAAAATGCACTTTTATTATACCCTTGAGCCGCAGGCTGAAATGAAAAAGCAAGGAACTGTATAACCCTGACTTAAATGATCAGTGGCTAATGTTTAGCTGTTTATGTTATCAATAAATCTCTGCCTTGCTTGTCCACTGTACTCCATTTGCCAACGCTATTGCTAAGGATCTGCCCAGCAGTCCTATCTCAAGTTAAACAGGCTGAGGTCTGACATTTTTCACCAACATTACTTCGCTCTCACTGGGGCCTAAGTTAAAGTGACAGGTGTAAAACGGAAGCAAGGATGCCCGACGTAGTATGACAGAGCTCAGCACCCAATCTGTCTACACATCTGTGACTTTAATGTTGGCCCAGGGGAACTCCTGAGTCAGAAGCTCCTGGGTTTAATTCCTACCTCAGGACATGAAAGCACAAAATTCACACTTGACGTTCCAGGACCAAGGGAGTTGCTGCACTGCTGGGGGCGTAACCTTTCAGGTGGGATGCTAAGCTGGGAGGTCTTCTCTCTCAAGATCCATGTAAAAGATCCAGTGGCACTGTTTTGAAGAAGGGCAGGGTAGAGCTCCCCGATATCCTGGCGAATATTCATCCCTCAATCAACGTCACCAAAACAGATTATATGGTAATCATCGCATTGCTGTCTGTGGGAGTTTGCTGTGCGCAATTTGACTGCTGCGTTTCCTACATTACAACAGAGACCACACTTCATCAGTTGTGGAGGACTTTGGGATGTTCTGCGGCCCTGAAAGGTACTATTTAAGTGCAAATCTTCCTTTGACTAAATTAAACAAGACATTTCTTTTCCCGGGTGACCCCAGCAATAAGACAAGTTCATTCGACCTCCTCTATCAGGATTTCCAGCGAAATCTACTTCCATTTGTTCAAACATCAAACACCAGAGACTCCATCTTTGTCAGCCCTAATCCCTGAAGTTCCCTTCTGATACAGAACCATCCTCCTACGTTGCAACAGTGACTAAACTTCACAGGTTGTGAAACGGCAGAGGGATGAGGCCCTTAAACGGGCATTAATTAGCCACTTATGGGCTCAATTGGCAGCGGGGCAGGTAGGCTGTCCATCGGCCTTCTGGCCAGGGACTTAAATCAGGGTGGAGGCAGGATGGTGGTTGTGGTAATCTGATGTGTTATACACCTTTAAGAAAAATGTTATAATGGGAGATCACCTGATTTTAGTATTCAATAGCAGAGTAGCATGGGATACCTCTGTAGTCAGTAGTTAGTAGCAGCAGTAGTGTGTAGTGATGGAGTTTGAAGCGCTAGTACATTTTTGGTTGCTGCTGAGTGCCTTTGATAATAAACACAGGTTTTCTACCTATGAAGTGTTTGCTATTCGACCCTATCATTGGTACCAAATTGACCGCCCCTTACAAAAACTTGACTAGGATCCAACAAACTGGTGCTGAGGATTAAACAAGTTAAACAGAAACAAGCAAGGGAAATGAAATTGGCCCTGTGCCTCGCACAGCAATTGTAAGTAGAAGTTCCGTTCAATTTGTCAAAGTAACTCCCTCACAGCATGCTGCAATCCTGAAGAATTGATCCTTTCGATCCAGCAACAGATGATTAGTCCCACTATATTGAGTGTCTCTCGTTCTTTTCCCAAGCAAATGGGATTTCGGGGAACAGAAGAGGCGGACGATCCTCATAAGTACATGTGGAGAATAAGACTTATGGCTTGATTCGAAGTTTGACAGCACTCAGTGGCCCAGACTCGAGAGCTTTGGTTGGATTAGTGGACCTGGTAAAGGACCATTACCAACCAAAGCCCTCAGTAATGTAGCAAAGGTGCAAGTTTAATTGAAGAATTAGAGCCCCAGAGGAGACAATTACCAGCTATGAGGCAAGCTTGAAGCAATTAACGGAGCACTGTGAGTTTGGTCAAATGATACGCTTAGGGATCGTTTAGTGTGCAGTGTGAACGAGGAGACAATTCAGAAGCAGTTGTTATCCGGAAAAATTTGGGTTTTAAGAAGGTGCTAGAGATTGCACTGGCAATGAGAAAGTGCAGTTAGAGATTCGAAAGCCACACAGGGCGCGCCAAATGGCGCCGTCCTCCGCATCAGGCGGGAAGCCACAGCCGAAAAGGGGGGCGCGAAAATGCAAGACTCAACTGAGAGGCGGGAAACAGCCCCCGCTAGCAGGAAAATGAGAAAAAAAACGACTTGGCAGCGAAAACAAGGGCCTGGATTTTCAGCTCAGCTTGCGGGCGCGCACCCGACACGCACGAGCGTGAAATAGTGCGCAGTGATGTTGGGCGAGCATCCCGATGTCATCGCTCACTTGCGCGATATTTTCATTGGCTGATGAGCTGAAGAGTCAGCTACGCGAGGCCAAAGAAGCTTCGGGGGCACAAAGTGGCAGAATTCTCTAAGAAGCAGACAGATGATGAAATTCTGGGAGACTCAACACCGAGTTCACTCAAGTCGAGTTTACATCTGAGATTAGTCGGGCCAATTTTGAAACCGAAAAGAAGTTCCGAGATTAAAGTCAATGTTAGAAAGAAGACACAGAAACACAAATAAGGCTTCAATCCTGGCAGCGTGTGAGTATACTTTCATACATAGGCCTGGTAGTCAAATTACAAACACCGATGCACTTAGTCGTTTACCTTTACAAGAAAAGGATGTGGAAGTCCCAGTTCCACAAGAAGTTATTTTGTTGTTACATTTCTTAGTTTCATCACCGGTATGCGCTCGACAGATCAGAGACTGGACAAGTAGGGACTCAGTCCTGTCACAAGTACAGGAACAAATACTTCATGGTTGGTCACATGGTCTGATGAAATAAAACCGTACTTTCACAGAAGGCATATAATAACCAGCCAGGACAGTCTCTTATTGTGGGGAGCACAGGTGATAGTACCTCCAAAGGGTAGAGAGCCATTGCTTATTGATTTGCACAGTGCACACCCAGGAATATCCTGAATGAAGACCACAACACGCAGCTTCCAATCGGGGCCTGCGATGGATGGTGAAATAGAGAGCTTAGTGAAGAATTGTGTGCAATGTTACATTCAACAGCTCCGCTACACCCTTGGGAATGGCCAGGAAGGCCATGGGTGCGATTACACATTGACTATGTTGGACCTTTCATGGGAACAATATTTCTGCTCATTGTTGATGCCCACTCAAAATGGATGGACATATGTGAGGTGAAGTCACCAACGTCTCCTGCTACAATTGAGAAGTTCTGTCAAAGTTTTGCCATTCATGGACGACCAGGAGTGATCGTTTCTGATAACGGCACAGCATTTACGAATGCTGAGTTTCAGCGGTTTATCAGCCTCAACCGTATCACTCGAAAAGACTTCACGGTGTTACCCTCCCTCAAATGGACTGGTCAAAAGGGCAGTTCAAACATTCAGGGCTGGAATGAAGAAATTGACTGGAGATTCCATCACAACCAGGCTAGCACGCTTTCTTTTACATTACAGGACCACCCCTCACACCACGACAGGTGTCACACCTGCGGGGTTATTGATGAAACACCGTCTCAGGATGAGATTGAGCATTTAATGCCAAATCTAGGGGGGAAGGTGGAAAGGAGTCAGGGAAGTCAGAAAACTAGACATGACTGGGATAGCTGTGAGAGGAAATGTACCATGGGAGAAACGGTATACGTGAAGAACATTGGAGAAGGACCAAGGCAGTTACCGGGTGAAATAAGTGCAGTAACTGGACCTCAATATTACCACATGAAGGTGGAAGGCTGAATCATACGGAGATATGTGGGGCATCTAAGGAAGAGAAACAAATCACCAAGAAATGATTCCACCAGTGATCACAGCAAGGTCAACGTTTCCTGTTGAGAGAACTCAACCCAGTACAGGTGTGTCTGAAGTATCTGTTGTTCCTTCAAGAGTTGAGGATACAGACCTGCAGATGTCCACTGAAGCACCTGATGTTCAGACAACTCCAGAAAGGGAGGTTCCTGACAAGACATCTGAAGTTGTGGAGCTGAGGCGCTCTACACGCATAAGGAAAACCCCCAGAAGGAATGAATTTGTAACTTACTTATCAGTGTAAATATTTTGCTATTTTAAGAAGATTGTAAATGTAAATATAGAATGTATTTCTGAGTAAAGGGGGAGGGATGTGGCAATCTGATGTGTAACCTAACTTTAAGAAGAATGTTATAGTGGAAGATTGCATGATCATAGTATCCAACAGCGGTAGGAGGTAGTCTGTAGTGTGTAGTTAGTAGCAGCAGTAGTGCGCGGAGATAGAGTTTGAATGTTAGAACATGTCTAGTTGCTGCTGAGTACCTTTGTTAATAAACACAGAGGACAGGGTCTTCTGACTGGCGAGCGGGGGTGGGGTCCGCTCGCCGATGCATAACGTGATGCGGGATGACGTCGGGTGGAACTCCCGACCTCACCCCACATCATTTCCATTTTCAGGATGGCGGGGGCACAGCTGAGTCAGCTGTGCGCCCGCCAATCAATCAACGGCCGATTGAGGCCATTGAAAAACTAATTAAAATCGTTAATGGACCTGCCCGTCCAACCTTATGGTTGGCGGGGAGGCCGGGAGCCCTGGCGGGCTTCAGAAAAAAACATGAATCCTCATCCACGGGTGGGATGAGGGTATTTAAATTTTTAATAAAGGTTTCAGTTAAAGTGATGGACATGTCCCAACTCATGTGACAGTGCCACATGAGGGGACATGTCAGGGAAACTTTTCTATCATTTGTATTGCAAATTTTGCATTGAAGCCGATCTCCCTGAGGCAGCACTTAGCCTCAGGGAGATCAGTGCGCTCTTTTGCGTGCATGTGTGAAAGAGCGCACTCCCGGCTGAGGGAATCCCCACCTCCGCCCGCACAGGGAGCGCACTGCGCTTCCTGGCAGATATTACACTGGGCAGGCCTTAATTGGCCCACCCACGTAAAATGGCAGCACGCCCCCAATTGGGGGCGCCGATCGAAGGCCCGCCCATCTGCGCCCACTCCCACTCCCACTCCCGCCCAACAGGGGGACAATATTTCCCAGAATTTCTACCTATGAGGTGTCTGCTACTCAACTCTATCATTCATACCAAACCGGCCACCCCTGACAACAAATTGGTGACTAGGATCCAACAACGGTGGGATCCACATCCGACCCCATCCCGCCCGATTAAATAACCCCTGCCCCCAAACTCGCCATGGGCGGGAGCAGAAAATTCTGTCCGAGAAACTCTGTTTCTCGCTCCATAGATGTTGCCAAACCTGCTGAGTATTTCCGGCATCTTCTGTTTTTACTTCAGATTTCCCAGTATCCGCAGTTTTGCTTTTGCAACAAATGACCAGGTTTATTGACTTCAATTTTAAAAAGTTACTGTCTCAGGATTTGAACTCAGATCTCTGGGCTTTTTAGTCCAGTACCATCATCTCCAATGCGTTCCCCTCTGTGAAGCATGCTAAATGCTTTGCATGTTGTATTAATGGAAATAATTTTTGGCTATAACTAAAAGACTGTTTCCTTTAACCTACAAATATACATTTCAGCTCAATTGAAACTGAGTGCTGGATTTGATGAAGTTAGTTGTACATTCTGCTCCAATTTCTCTCCTTTGCTGATTTATTTGTTTATCCATTCCCTCACCATGTTAAGATTACGTTGCTCACCTCAAAATAAATGTACAGCATCATTTCTTTGACAAACCGTACAATAACAAATGAAAAACCACCACACAGACCTCTCCAACACTTGTCAGTGATGTTACCCATTACTGAGATGTGATCTTTTTTGAAAAATCCATCTATTTTCTTTCCCTACATATATAAAGAAAGAAATACATAATGAGCAGAGCGAGAGAAAGAGAGAGAGAGGGGTGATATATACATTTCTGTAGAGAGAGAGAACTAGATAGGTGACATATAATTGCTCTGGGACCCGGGTTCAATTCCCACCACGGCAGATGGTAGAATTTGAATCCGATAAAAATCTGGAATTAAAAGTCTAACGATGGCCATGAAACCATTGTCGGTTGTTATTAAAAACCCATCTGGTTCACTAATGTCCTTTAGGGAAGGAAATCTCCTGATCTTACCTGGTCTGGGCTACACGTGACTCCAGACCCACAGCAATGTGGTTGACTATTAAATGCTCTCTGGGCAAATACGGATGGGCAATAAATGCTGGCCTAGCCAGCGATGCCCACACCCCATGAATAAATAGAAAAAAGAAATATATATATAGATAGGTATGTAAATATTTTACCTATATTCCACTGAACTAGCAGACCAGAGGCCCAGGCTAATGCTCTGGGAACGCAGAGTTCAAATCCCACCACGGCAGCTAGTGGAATTTGAATTCCACTCCTAAAATCTGGAATTGAAAGCTAGTCTCAGTGCTGGTGATCATGAACCTATCATTGATTGTTGTAAAAACCCATTTGGTTCACTAGGGAAGGAAATCTGCTGTCCTTATGTGGTGTGGATTACACGTGACTCCAGACCAACAGCAATGTCGTTAACCTTTAGCTGCACTCAAGGACAATTAGGGATGAGCAACAAATGCTGGCTTTGCCAGAGATGCCCACATCCCATGAAGGAATAATTTTAAAACTATGTATAGTAAGTACAACAAGGCCCTTTCGTTATTCCTGTCAAGTTACCAGCCATCACAAGCTGACAATCAGTGGGAAATAATGATAGTGGCCGGTTGAGTATGTTCTTTTTCCCTTCAGTGAATTGTGTAAGATGAGGTATACGGCAACAAAATGATGATTAAATGAGAGAGATCCATTTTATACAGACTGTTACTCCTGTGTTGTGGAATAATCGAGGCCTAGGAGTTGCTTCAGCCTGAGAGCCAGTAGGTTTCATGCCTCTGAGCCTCTGTGCCTATCATTGCCCTGTTGGCTACACAGGTTTTGTTTTAATTGCTTGGACTGTCTGTCACAGCTTTCAACTTCCTAAATGTATAGCTGAGCAGGTCTTGCACACCCCAAGTCATTTAATAAAATGTAATAATGTCCATGCAGTAGTGTAGCTGTCTGAATCCTTAAGCAGACTCCCATCTCAACACATTTGGCTCCACACTTCATGGTAAGGCTGAAGGAAAAAGAGCTGACAATAGAGAGGTGAAACAATAATGGGCAATGGGCAATGGGCATGAATAGTAATAAACATTGACAAGCCCTATCCTTTAGCATTTCCTGTGGCATTACGGTACTCTTGGTAAATCAGCAGGTAAAAAAAATAAATAACTTTGAAGTTCTATAGCACCTTTCATAACCTCAGGACATCCCATTGTGCGTTGCAGCCAAAAAGGTGCTTTCAAAATATGGTCAATGTTGTGATGCAGGAAACACGGCAGCCTATTTCTAAACAGCAAGATCCCATAAACATCTATGTGGTAATGGCCAGATAATATGTTACTTTAGTCATTCCAGTTGAGAGTTAAATATTGGCCAAGACAGATGTACAAACATACAAACAAGGCTCGATTTGTTGCTTTATTACAACAAATAAATTGTGCCATGTAATATAAGATGGTTGATTTTCAGTAACAATGTTATCATACACTGATTTTAACTCATTTTTCCCCGATTCCTCTCTGCTATATAAACAGGTGTGTTAACCTGTTTGAATTATAATAATATATAATATATAATTATAATAATAGTATAATAACACTCTCCTGTGGCTTTTTTTTTTGTGTATGTATGTATATAAACCAAATCAGATTAAACCAGTTTTCACTTGGGCACTAGATGCTATGCTACACACAGTGGTTTTATCCTGCAAGGATATCACAGTCTGATGGTGAGGTGGGATTGTGGATTCCCTGGCTGATCAAACTTGGGTTGAAGAATCTTCCCACAAATCAGCAGAGGAGCTCATGGGCTTTTCTCAGAGAGGAAAAGGGTTTTTAAATCCAGTCTTAGGGAAAAGGCTGTTTGTATCCGTTGGTGGACTGACCTTCAAAGATGGCCGTGTCAGCAAGTATTATTGGGCGACTGGGAGAGTATAGCCATGACCAGAACCAAGAATAGGGAGTGGCTAGACGCGTTTCTCACTGCCAATAATATCCTCGAAGATCCTGATAATCCAGCTGCTAATCAGGCAGTGGGGGGAAGGAAAAGGGAGATATTCCTGACTAAAGCAGGGGCAGGAGTGTAAGGAGTGCTCAGGGGCTTGCTCACCCCTGCTAAGCCAAAAGGCAAGGCTGCTGTCAGACATTTGGTGCAAATTTGGGCAGCATCACAATCCCAAGCCGTTGGAGATTGCAGAAAGCGATTGGTTTGGGAACAATCTGATGCCCAGCATTGGAGAATTTATCACGGCTTTGAAACTGTAATTTGGAGAATTTCAAGAGAGAATATTCTGGGACAGATTTGTGTGGGGTTTAAAAAGGGAATACATTTCATTACGAAATAAGAATATACAAAATTGGAGCAGAAGTAGGCCGAGGCCGCTTGGCCTCTCGAGCCTGCAAAGCCTAAGTTGATGACGTTGCCAAAGTTAACTTTCACCGTAGGCTCTTAAACAGTATTGTCCACGGACATGGTGGAATGTGACTTGAGAGAAGTCGTAGCTGAAAACCACCGGTCCTCAACTGAAGTAGGTAAACGGCATCTGAATAAGGCCCCGACGACAGCAGTTAGTAGTAGCAGTGATACAAAAAGTCCTGTTACCAGTGCTTAGGTCAACATTGGGCATGGAATTGTCCATTTGTGAAGGAAGAGTGCTACACTGCAAGTAGAAGGATCATTTTGCCAAGTCATTGTTGTAATATGCCTTTAAGGGATAACAGGATGACATCACTAGAAGGGAAGTGTGTCATATGAACCAGCCTTAGTTTCAGTTTTGCCTGAGAGCAGAGCGCAACACACACAGCTTTGCTGCTGAAATCTTAAATCTTCCTACCTTTGTATAAATGTTTCTAAGTGCTTAGTCTAAATAAATGAACCCAAAATGTGTTTATAGAACCCCTTGTGAGCAATTTCTGTTTGTATCATCATAACAACATGACATGATGCTCAGCAGTGATCAAACAGCCTAGCAGCAAGATTAAGTACAGGTACAACATGGTAACCAGCCTTAGACCATGTGGCATGACATGAGGTTGTCCTTGATGTTCTGGTCAGACCACAATGGAGCTGCAGCATTGGAGAGTGCAACTTGGTGCCGGCACAAAAGAACTTTGAAGACACAATGTTCACGCAAAGAGCTGGTAAGCAGACGGGTCCCTCTTGCTGGGACTGCAGCATCTAGCCTTTCAGTTCAGTGAGTGGGACGATGCATCGAAAGGGCCAGCACCAGGTTAGCTAAGTTGGGAAAGGCGAGTGACCAGAAGCCAGAGAAACCTAGCCAGAGAAGTTAGTGATTATAACAGGCAGAGCTTCAGAAAATCAGGCAAAAGTGGCCACAGCGACACGGATCCCAGGTACTATAGAAGAAGGAAGGTCAAAGGGATATTGTCGAAATGTCCACAAAGCTCCACAGTCTGAATTGGGATGCAACTGACCTACTATCCGAATTCAGGATGTTTAAACAGCGTACAGAGCTGTGGGCCAGGATTTTACCTCCAACCCCAAAGGGGGTAAAATCACACGACATTATGTCGGGCGAGCATCCCGACGTCATCGCTCAGCTGCGTGATATTTCGCACAGCAGGCGCACGCAAAAGTCGGAAGGGTGCCTGCCAACAATTACACAGGCAATTAAGCTCATTAACGGCCCAATTGAAAGCGATTTTTCGTGGCTGGTCCAACCTTACGGTTGGCGGATGGACCAGTCTGCCAGGCGGGCTTTACTTTTTTGATGAAACCTCATCCAAGGGCGGGATGAAATCTCCGTTAGGATTTAAAATATAAAGAAATATCTGGGGACGTTTTTTTTTAATGAGGTATGCTTTCAGGAGCTTGATTGTGTTGCATGGACATTTTTTCAGTGTTTTTCTGCTTTCTTTCATTATTTGGAGGTCTGCAGCTCCCTGAAGCACCTGCCTGCCTTCAGGGAGCTCAGTAGAAGCGCTCACAAGGAACCGCAGTGACATTGGCGCCTGCCCTCTTCTCACTCCCACCGGCAGTACTGAGTCTTTCTCCGGGATCGTTTCATGCTGGTTGGCCATTGATTGGCCAGCCAGTGTGAAAGAGCGGCCGGCGGCCGATTGTGGTCAGGGGAATGGGTTCCTGTCTGCCCCCTGGGCCCACAAATCACACGCACCCGATGAGCGCAAAATTCAGGCCATGGTTTCTTGATTCAGGTGTGTCTGAACCAGACAAGCAAACCATAAAAATTCACCTAGCAATTGGGAATAAAGGTCTACATAGGCTGAACATGTCAGGATTAACAGAAGAGCTAAAGGATCCCCAAAAGTTCGGAAGACTGGTCCAGAGTCAGGTTAAACTTCTGTATTCATTGACTAGAGTTCATATCATTTCGACAACGGCCTACAGAATCCACAGACCACTTCATCAACAGATGCAGAGAAGAAGGTATGCACTGTGATTTTTCAGACACAGAGCTAGCAACCAGACTTGTTAAGTTGGTGATCGCATCCACTCCTATGAAAGCGTTCCAGAATGACCTGCTGGACAAGCCTGAAATGTATAGCATCGAAGAGCTACGCAAGGATGGATGTAAGTATGAAGCAATCCTCACAGGTTGACAAAGCTTGGAAGTCCTAAGTGCAACCCCAATTGTTGGTGCACTCACTAGAACACCCAAACCTAGTAAGACACGTGGAAGGTATGACCCTCTGCACACACCAAGGAAATTCCCGGCTTTCTAGCAATTCTGCAAGGCGTGTGTCAGAAAGGGCCATTGGCAGTGGCAGTGCACTAGAGCAAAAGCTGATGCAGCTACAAAGAGCTGTGCACTGATCCAAACAGACCATACACAATGGGTACCTTCAAGCAATAAAAATGACCATCCGATATCCCGTCAGAAACATATACACGAGGTGACTGGCAAACCAGAAAATGATGATGATGTGCACAACGAGACTAAGAGCGGTGAACGCCTGTTTTATACCCTCAATCTCATGCCAAGCTTCAAATTATCTGTCCCAAGAAAGTTGGTAACTATTCGTTATTGGCCAAGATTGACACAGGGCCCAGTGCCAACATCCCATCTCTACAGATTCTAAAAGACATGTATCCACAGACATGGAAGGCCATGGCAAAACCGACTGCTGAGAAACTTTCATGTGTACAACAATTCATTAATTCTGTGTGTAGGATCCATAGTCCTGGAGTGCAAGTACAATCAATCTTCCTGGGTGTCACAGATGTTCTGCATCGTGGAGACTTTTTGACCCAGCGATTAAGTGACAATCCACAGAAACAGTCAGGCCTCACACAGCAGATCAGCCTCAAAAACTACTCCTATCCCCTCAGTTCATGATTTAACATCAAAATATCCTGAATGTTTCAACAAAATTGGAAGTTTCAAAGGAGCTGCAACATTACATTTGCAGAAGAATGCAAGCCCATTCATTGGTCCACTATGTAAGTGCAGCGTCCACATACAAGACAAATTGATGGTCGAACTAGGCAAAATTGGGAAAAATGGAATCATCAGGAGGATACAGCAGAACATAGACTTGTGCAGCTCATCACGTGTATCATAAAGAGGGACAGGTCATTGAGAATATGTCTCGATTCATGACTTTTAAACACAGTTTTGAAACGTTGTCCTTAGAAACTACCCACATTAGAAGAATTTGAGATTTGCAGGTGCAAAATTCTCCTCTAACCTTGATGCCAAGCATGTCAGTACATCTCACGGAGAAGTCCCAAGAGATACTAAGTTTCATACCCCATTCAGACAAAACTTTTTTCAATGATTTCCTTTCGAGCTCTGTCAGCCAGGATCTCTTTCACGCTCAATGAACCGCATTACATGCACTGTACCGGGGTGCATCTATATCTCCAATGGTGTTGCTAATTTGGGAAGAACAAAGCAAGAACATGACCATAATCTGCACTTAATGATGCAAGTGACACGTAGTGAAGGATTGGTGTTGTGAAATGAAACAGTGTGAAATGTGACATCAACATTCACCAGGTCAATTTCTTCAGTGCTATTTATTCCAGCGCTGGCATATGTCCCGATCCAAGTAAAATAGAGAATATTAAAGCCATGCCAACTCCTCAGGATAAGGATGATCCTCGAAGATGTTCAAATCTCTTAAATTTCTTGTCGCCTTACATTTCCAATTTTGCTCGAAAACTGTCATCGCTAAGGGAATTGTCGAGAAAGGATGTGCCTTTCTGGTGGCACTAGACCACCTCTTCGAAGCCCTGAAACAGTCATTATCAGAAGCATCAACATTGCAATTTTATGATCCTAGGGAGACAACCACCCTGGAGATAAATGTCTCACAGAGAGGTCTGGGAGCATGCATACTACAGAACAAGAAAACCAATTGCATTTGCTTCAAAATCTCTGTCAGTAACACAATCCAATTAATCCAACATCGAGTGGGAAACATTAGCTTTAGTAGCATGCGTTTTCACACCATCTATTTGGCAAAAGATTTGTGGTAGAGACCGACCACAAGCCACTGGAGATGACTTGGTGAAAACCATTGATCAGTGCACCACCAAGACTGCAATTTCTCTTGATAAAGATTCAAGGTTACGACTGTGAGATTAGATACAAGCCAGGTAACTTGATGGTCACATCGGACACACTTGGCAGGTTGCCTAACCCAGTGAAAACAGAAGATGTATCCTTGGATCTAAAAGTTGACTTTATTGACATCGAACTTGAAGATGTTCTCCAAATTGGTCTGGTATATTTTGCACAATGCAAATACCAGCAGCTACAAGAAGAAATGGTGAAATATTCTACACTACAGAAACTGTGTAAAAACATCATTGAAGGATGGCCTGATTCAATTCAGCATGTCCACAAACATGTGAGACCATTTTGGCCTAACTGGGATGAGCTAAGCATCTCTTGGGGAGTCATTTTTAAAGACAGGCAGGTCATCATACTGGAATCTTTGTGACCTGTTATTCTTCAACAACTTCATCACTAACACAAGGGCATAGATCAGATGAGAAGACTCACAAAAGAGACAGTCTATCAGCCGTGTATGAACAATGACATTGAAGTCACTGTCAAGAAGTGCGAGGTATGTCAAAAACATAAGCCAAGTCAGTACAAAGCGCCACTGATTCCACATGAATTCCTACCCATCCTTGGTCTAAAATCGCATCTGACCTCTTTCATGTCCATGGCACTGACTTCATCATCATTGTCAACTGCTGTACCAAGTACCCTATTATTCAACAATTGCACAATACATCAAGCACAACTGTCGTGCACACTCTAAGTGCTATTTTCAGTTTATTTAGTGTGTCTAGAGAGATTGTTGTGGATAACAGACTGCAACTTATTGTGTGAGAAGTGGAATATTGACCACACTACTTTTTCTCCTCATTACCCTGGGTCTAAAGGCCTAGCTGAATGAACGTTTCGCAGTGAAATCTCTAATTCTCAAATGTAGACAGACTAAGCAAGATCTACACATTGCAGTGTTACATCTGAGAGCGATCTCCTTAATGCAATTATTCCATCAATGGCAGAGCTCATGTTTGGCAGACCAGTGCATAAGAATTTACTTACTCTTACCTAATCTACTCTCTCAGAAACTAGAGAATAACTTTCAAAACTTCAAGGGAAGATGACCAACATGCACAATAAAAATGCGGGCACAGAATTGTCAAGTTTACAGTTGGGGCAAGTTCACATCCAGGATCCCACAGAAGGTGCATGGCAACCACTTGAAGTGAAAAGGATTTGTTCGGAACCAAGGTTTTATGAAGTCATTACACACAATGGCAAAAGGAAAGGCATAACTGAGGACAAATCAGATCCATTCCAGCTCCTCAACCACGGTGCAATCCTATTGCACTGGAGAATAGATCCCAAATGCAACAAGGAACAACACCCAAGAATGAGAATCCCACAAATCACTGTGAGCAATTAAAAATACCTCTAGACAAGGTAACCATTACAGGATCTGGACGTACCAGCACGTTACCTTTACACTTTAGACACTCATAGATTCATCTGTTCCGTGCACTTATGTAATGGTAACTAAACATGAACATGTATTGTAAATAGTTATAATTCTTTGGAAGGGGGAAAGTATCTTTAAAAAGAAAGGGGGATGTTGCAATATGCCTTTAAGTGGTAGCAGCATACCATCACTAGGAGTTCCCTCATTGTCGCTGGGTCAAAATCCTGGAACTTGCTTGCTAACAGCACTGTGGGTGTACCTACACCACATGGACTGCAGCGGTTCAAGAAGGCAGCTCACCACCACCTTCTCAAGGGCAATTAGGGATGGGCAATAAATGCTGGCCCAGCCAGCGAAGCCCACATCCCGTGAATGAATAAAAAAAGAAGGGAAGTATGTCATGTGATCCAGTCCTAGTTTCACATTTGCCTGTGAGCAGAGCACACACACACAGCTTTGCTGCCGATATCTTCAAGCTTTCTACTTTATTATAAATGTCCCCATGTGTCTACTCTAAATAAATTAACTCGCATGTTTACACAATCTCTGATGAGTGATTGCTGTCTACATCATTATAACAATATGACACTCATGTCAGAAGAAGGAAAGTCAGAGAAAACGCTGGCGGGAGGGAACAGCAGCCATTGCATACAGCTGTCCAACATCTGCTGTCCAGTGGAAATTCTCAGGGCATCTCAGTCCAAGTAGTGTTGGATAGAGCTCTCGTAAACATCGACATGGAGGGGGTACGTCAGTTAATGTGATTCCTGTATCCTGAAAAGTTGAGTCAACATCGGCTGGAGAAATTGCAGAGTTACCGAGTTCTGGAGGAGAGAAAATTCCCATAATTGGAAGTGTGTTGGTTCTAGTCACATACAAAGAACAAAGTGCAAAAGTGCCCATCATTGTGGCGAAGGGTGAAAAACCAGCCTTGTTAGGAAGAAACTGGTTAAAGTTAAATTGTAACAAACTTGTTTGTGTTGAAGTTAAATTCACAGGTTTTCGACATGTACCATCAGGCAAATCGATTCAAGGATACAATACTAACGGATGGGGTCAGAGGAACACAGGACCAGTTTATTCCATTGCCCAATGCTCTAAGGGAGAACTGTAAGAATGGGGACTGAGAAAATTATCTCTAAAGTAGAACATAGTAATTGGGCTACTCCCAAAGTAGTAGCACCAAAAATTAGATGGTAATGTAGGAATATGTGGGGATTATAAATTAACCGTAAATCAGGTACTGGAATGTAATCCACCTGAAACTTTGCCAAATGTGAAGGGTCTGTTTTCAATGTTGTAAGGAGGCCAGATTTTTTCAAAGTTAGATCTGACCAATGCCTATCTGCAAGTTGAGTCAGATGAGTCTAAGTCATATTTGACTATTAATACATACATGGGTCTATGACAGTTTCGAAGGCAGCCATTCTCCAACTGATGTTGATGTTTCTTCATGTCCGGAAATTTTCGAAAGGGTGATAAGCCAAATTTGACAAGGAATTCGGGGAGTAGTGTGCTATTTGAATGACGCACTTATTTCAGCTCTGAACAGGCGGGCGCACGATGACAGGCTGAATCAGGTGTTCCAACGATTGGGAAAGCTTGTAGTACCGGCAAAGGCACACGAATGTGAAATGTTTCAAATCTCAGTAGAGTATTCGGGTCATAGGGTAGGCAAGATTTGGTTACAGCCTACCAAGAATAAGGTTCAAGCAATAAGAAATCCTCAAAATATCTCTGAGCTCGAATCTTTTTTGGGCCTAGTGAATTATTATGGTAAATTCGTACCAAATTTGGCAACCTTATTGCATCCATTGAATGAACTCTCGAGGAAGGGAATTCTTGGGATTTGGACAGGGGAGTGTGACAACGCATTCCAGTTGTGTAAAAGTTAGTTGGTAGATGGTACAATGCTTGTATAGTATGCTGTGTCCAAAAATAATAAGTAGCATGTGAGATGCCTCTCCATACAGTGTAGGCGCTGTGATCTCTCATGTATTGGATAGTGTTGAGAGGAAACCGATTGCATTTACTTCACTCACCCTCAGCGTCAGAGAGAAAAGCTGTGCTCAAGTGGAACGTGAGGCATTGTCTTAGATTTTTAGAGTAGGAAGATTTCACAAATATTTGTGTGGTCGCGGTTTCACAATTGAAACTCATCATGAGCCACTTGATGACAGGCTGAATCAGGCTTTCCAACCATTGGGAAAGCTTGGAGCATTGGCCACTTTGAATCCAACGTCTCCAGTATCCACTTTAGCTGCAGCCTGAATGCAGAGCTGGGCTTTGATTTTGTCTGCATATCAGTATGAAGTGAAGTACAGATGATCAGAAGATCATTGTGATGCTAATACGACGTCTACATTACTGTCACCATCAGAGATAAGCCCAGCGGGGAAGGTATCTTTTTTTTCCTTTTTGCATGTAGATGAGTTGCCAGTCGCAGCGGATGACCTTGGTGATTAACTCATCGGCCTGAATTTTCAGCTCGGTGGGCGGGCGCAATGGGCGGGCCCGGGGTTCAGCTGGGAAATGGAACGCTGAGCCGCCGACTGCGATTTTGCCAATTAACAGGCAGCCAGCATGAAACGCGCGCCGAAAAGCTTAGCGCTGCCAGGGTGGAGCTGGAAGAGGGCGAGCGATGGCGTCAATGCGGACGCGCGGGCCAGCGCTGTCAGAAAGCTCACCCTGGACGCGGAGAGCCGCATCAGGGAGCTGAAGACCGGAAACAGTAAAATAGTAAAGGTTTCCAAAGCTGAAACAGGTGTCCACGCATCATAATCGATTACCTGAAAATTTAGCTAATGAAAATGCTGTCCACAGAAATTTATTAATATTTCATTTCGTTACGGAAATCCCATCCTGCCTGTGGATGAGGTTTGATGAAAGATGCAAAGGCTGCTTGGCTGATTTGCCCGTCGGCCAACTGTAAGGTTGGGTGGGCAACGGAAAATGACAGACAAGCGCGGCCATTGGGCTTAATTTCCCTCTTAGTTGTCGCCGGCTGAGGTTCCGGCTTTTGCCCGCGCCGGCCGGCCGAAGTATTGTGCGAGCGCGGGATGACGTTGGGACGCTCGCCTGATGTCATCTTGCACGGTTTCACGCTCGATCGGGTCAGGCATGCGGCCGTCCAGTCAGTGTAAAACTCTGCCTAGAGGGACCCTGCATTGGCAAAGATATATACAATAATATCGCAAATGGGCAGCCAACTCAGATACTGGATCTAGAAATCAGGCCTTTTTTTACACGTAAGAGTGAGTTGCTAGTTGATAAATGATGCGCTTTGTGGCGAGCCAGAGTCGTAATTCCTCAAAGGTACAGATCGCAGTTGCTATATGATTTACATCATCAACACTTAGGGATGAACTTGACAACAAGTCTAGTGAGAAGCCATCTTTGGTGGCCAGGGTGAGATGAGGACATAGAAAACACAGTGTAGATCATGTCAAGCTGTAGAAAAGAAGCCGCTGGTGGTACCTTTGCAACCATAGAAATGGCCAACTAGAGTGTGGCAGAGGCTGCACGTAGATTTTGCAGAATTTGAAGGGTAACAGCTATTCATTGTGATAGATAGTCCTTCAAAGTGGGTTGACGGGTTTCCGATGAATCAAACAACAACCAGTAAAACTAGGTATTTTGCGTAGTTTGTTCGGTGAAAACCTCAAGGTTGGCTAAATCTTCATCTTTGGTCAGTCCAGTGATGAGGACGTCATCTAGTTTCACAACTGCACATGGAAATCCCTGCGGGAGACTCTCCATGGTTCGCTGAAAAATAGCACATGTGGTGGAAGAAAATTGAAAAGGCAACCGGGCCTTTGTGAGTATTGATTGTCACGTACTCTGTTGACATGCTGTCCAATTCCAACTGCTGATAGGCATGATTCATGTGTAGCTTTGTGTATGATGTGCCTCTTGTTAACTTGACATACAAGCCATTGATTCTGGGAATTAGGTATTTGTCTAACTTTGCTGCTTTGTTAACTGTCAGTTTGTAGTCACTGCATAGACATATGGTCTGGTCTAGCTTGACAACTGGGATGATGGGTGTGGCCCACACAGAAAACTGGGCTGACAATCTGCTGTGCCTCTTTCTGCGCTACGCTCAGCGGCAGGCTCCTGCCTAACTGGGTGCACTGCCCCATTTTTCACCTGCTGCAAATCCTAAGAATCTTTTGCGACCCTCTCCATAATGAGAGAAAGTTCCAGAGCACATTGGGAATAAATATCCGGCCTGAAAGCAAACAGCGCTGTATGGCATTGTCATTCACCCCACATACAATCCTGTCCTGCAGCATGTCATTCAAGGCATCCCTGAACTCCCAGTACTCGGTCAGCTCTTTCAGGTTCACCACGAAGGTAGCAACAGATTCCCCTGGGGCACGAACTCTCATGTTGAACTTGAAGCGCTGCATAATTACAGACGGTTCTGGCTGGAAATGTGACTTCACAAGCTCCACTCACTCGTTGTATGACTTGGTACTGGGCACATTCTAGGCAGTCAGGTTTCTGATAAGCTTATACATTTTGCTTCCACACACACTCAGCAGGATAGCTCTATGTTTACCTCCATCAGTAATTTAATTCGCAATTAAATAGAAACCGAGACTCTCGACATACTGACTCCAATCGTCTGAATCTGCATTGTACAGACCAATCTTCCCGAACAACAGCATGATCGGTAAGTATTTCTCAACTTTGTGAACACTGCAACCAGAATCACAGAATCACAGAATCACAGTGCAGAAGAGGCCCTTCGGCCCATCAAATCTGCACCGACCCGTGAGAAACACCTGACCTACCTACCTAATCCCATTTACCAGCACTTGGCCCATAGCCTTGAATGTTATGACGTGCCAAGTGCTCATCCAGGTACTTTTTAAAGGGTGTGAGGCAACCCGCCTCCACCACCCTCCCAGGCAGTGCATTCCAGACCGTCACCACCCTCTGGGTAAAAAAGTTTTTCCTCACATCCTCCCTAAACCTCCTGCCCCTCACCTTGAACTTATGTCCCCTCGTGACTGACCCTTCAACTAAGGGGAACAGCTGCTCCCTATCCATCCTGTCCATGCCCCTCATAATCTTGTTACACCTCGATCAGGTCGCCCCTCAGTCTTCACTGCTCCAACGAAAACAACCCAAGTCTATCCAACCTCTCTTTATAACTTAAATGTTTCATCCCAGGCAACATCCTGGTGAATCTCCTCTGCACCCCCTCCAGTGCAATCACATCCTTCCTATAATGTGGCGACCAGAACTGCACACAGTACTCCAGCTGTGGCCTCACCAAGGTTCTATACAACTCCAACTTGACCTCCCTACTTTTGTAATCTATGCCTCGATTGATAAAGGCAAGTATCCCATATGCCTTTTTCACCACCCCACTAACATGCCCCTCCACCTTCAGAGACCTATGGACACACACGCCAAGGTCCCTCTGTTCCTCAGAACTTCCTAGTGTCATGCCATTCATTGAATACTTCCTTGTCAAATTACTCCTTCCAAAGTGCATCACCTCACACTTTTCAGGGTTAAATTCCATCTGTCACTTATCTGCCCATTTGACCATCCCGTCTATATCTTCCTGTAACTCAAGATGCTCAACCTCACTGTTAACCACCCGGCCAATCTTTTCGTCACCCGCAAACTTACTAATCCTACCCCCCCACATAGTCATCTATGTCGTTTGTATAAATGACAAATAATAGGGGAACCAGCACAGATCCCTGTGGTACACCAGGGTGAAGTATGCAGCATAAGTCGGTTTTATCCTCATCGTCAACTGTAATAACTTGAAGGAGGAGCCGGGTTAGTGCAGATGAACTTAATTTTTATTGAGGACGTATTATGATGCTTACACACTTGTCACCATCTCTCTACTGGAAGCCCCTCCCATAGTGTTGACCTATGGTTGATTGTCAGGAGGGAGGGACAACTGATCTAACCACTACAAGCACTTCCCCGATGACCGATGTCAGGATAACTGGCCTGTCGATCCCTGTATTCGCTCTCCCTCCTTCCCTGAATAGTGGTGTTACATTTGCTAATTCCCAATCTGTCTCTTCAGCCCTGATCCAGAAAGTAATCCCCCTTTTAATATTTTTAATACAGCGGTCTGTGAGACAAATTTAGTGTCAAGAAAATGTTCGTGTCAGATACATGATACACTGAACCTAATAAAGAGACATGACTCTGGTTATGAATCCAGGGGTGTAAAGTCACTATTGCTGATTAGTCCCTTTAATATCCATTATTCTGATTCATCAATCTAGACTTTCTGCTTTATGTGACACTTATGCCGGAATGATTATTACTAATGTTGGACGGGTGAGTCTAGATGTTCTCATTGCTTTTAGTTCAATGCTGCTGTTGGCCCACTCATTTTAATTTGGCTCATGATGCTTTTTTTAATGCAATATCATGTTTTAGAAATTATTAAGTAACTTTTGATTTTTTTTTAAATTGGTGCTAATCCTACTTTGATGTGACACAGAGGAGGCAATTATAAAAAGGCACATTTTTCACCAGCAGCACATGGTGGGAGATTATACTAACAGATTAATGTTTGGGGTATGAATAGCTTATTGCCACCTCCTCTTCTGAATTTTCCCTTGTTTGTTTTGCTGGGGCTTTCTGGGACTAAAATAACATCAATCGGCAACCTTGGCTACTCAAGATCTTGCCTTCCTGTGAGAGTGTAAAGGTGGGGAGTCAGTGGATTGTTTAGCTACTCTCCCCATTCAGCACAATAAACATTGTGAAGGCTGCAAAGGAGGCTGTTGGCTCACTATCACTTGTTTAACGCTATTGTATAAAGCCAAGGTTACACCATAAGAACATAAGGAATAGGAACAGGAGTAGACCATTCGGCCCCTCGAGCCTGCTCCACCATTCAATAAGATCGTGGCTGATCTACTCATGTTTCGATTTCCACATTCCCGTCTAACCTGATAATCATTGATCTAGACTGAAATAAAAACAGAAAATGCTGGAAAAACTCAGCAGGCCTGAGAGCATCTGTGGAGAGAGAAACAGAGTTAACGTTTCGAGCTAAAGAGAAGTGGAAATGTGGTGAAATTTCTACTGTTTAAGGGGCGGGGGGTGGAGCAGGGGAAGCTGGATGGTAAGCCAGAGAAAGGAGGGGGCCTGATCTATGGGATGCTTGAAATCTGGAGGCCAGATTTCCAGCATCCGCAGTATTATGCTTTTATCTAGTCTGAAATGTCCTGTTTGCACGTAATTTCCCTAGGTCAGCTCTTTAACATAGTTTCTGATATAGATTCAGACCAGTGGAAGGAGCAGGTCAGAGTACAACATTACCTGTTAGTGATATTTAAAGGGATGGGAACAATTAAAGTGGAATCTCACAATAGAGGGAAGATAAAACAACATGAGAGTCCTTGTAAAGATTAAAGGGCAGCTTAAAGCCATGGTATGGCTAAAGGACACTATGACCAAAGGTATCAGTTATATCACTCTTGTCTCTCTGCTCATTGTTAAAATAAAATGTTCACAGGATGTGGGTGTGCAGGTAAGGCCAGGAATTATTGCCCTGAGAAGATGGTGGTGAGCAAGAGGCATTAGCAGACTAGATGGGTTTTTATAACAATCTAATAGTGTCATAGTGACTATTATTAAGACTAGTTTTTTTTAGCAAGGTTTAATTAAATGAATTTAACTCTCCAGATGGCCTACTTGAATCAGAACTCACACCTCCCAGCTGATTATTCCAGTCTTCTGGGCTGTTAGTCTGATATCGTAACCACTATGCTACCAAATCAACTAATAAGAGAGACTTGATTCAGAGATTTGAGTACAAAATCTAGGCGGAGACTCCAGTGCCGTACTGAGGGAGTGTGGCTCAGTCAGAGGTGTCATCTATCAGCTAAGACATTACATCATCTGTCTACTCAGGTGGACATAAAATATCCCATGGCACTGCACTGTAACCTCTCCAGTCTGTATATCTGAAATCCAGAATCACCAGTTGTCCGGAATTCTTTTGAGCAGGCCCACGCTAGACTAATATTCTCGAAATAGTGAATGTGATGGTCGTTTTAGTTATTCTAATGGCCCTGGCTCTACTCAAGATAAGAGTAGCAAACTTTGGCTGTTTCAGTGGGACGGCTATAGAAGAGAGGGACCAGATGGATGACAGGGAAAAAAAATCGGCTAATTAGGGAGGAATTAAAAATAAAAATCAAAGTTTTTCACGTTGGTAGTATATTTCCAAGCTTTCTGGGAAAAGAAATTGATAGCGGTTTTTTACATGGAATGTTTAGTAAATACTCTTTACCCTCCTTTCCCCCTCCTGGGCCCATTGGTGGTGCTAATTCTGGGTCCCGTCGTACTGTGACATTGAGCTGCATTTTCCCACACCAGAGTCCCCCTGTCACCTTCCATTTCCTATCCTCAGTCCATTTGCAGCAGTGCATTTGAGCAGACCCAGGCTACAGACTTTTAGGTTTTCAAAAATACTTTTTACAGTATTTGGATAAATAAAGACATTTTTATTAGCACTATTTTATGCCTCAGGTTCATATTTATATCTGGTTCACACACTTGTGGTTAAGTGTTCCAACATTATTTTCTAATCCAGAAAATTCCAAAATCCAGGAATTCCTTGGTCCCAAGCATTCCTGACTGGAGAGGTTACCATGTATTTCAAAGAAGATCGGGGGAGTTCTTCCCGGCGTCCTGGCCAGTATTTATCCGCAATCAACAGCACTAGAAGCAGATAATCTGGTCATAGTGATATTGCTGATTGTGGGACATTGCTGTGAACAAATTGGCTGCTACACTTCCTACATTACAACAATGACTACACTTCAAAAATACTTCATTGCTTGCAAAGCACTTTGGAATGTCCATGTAAGGTGATATATAAAAGCAAATCTTTCCTTTTAACTTTTGAAGATGTTTGCGTGGTGAGATGGACAAAGCACCCCAAATAAGACTTGACCACTCTAGTACTCAGACAGAAGGCAGTACCTCATCCAGTTTAGACCATTGTTCAATACCATTGTAAAAGGCACTAACAGACCCAGCAGTATTGTGAGATTTGGCAGCCAGTCACACAACACAGAAACTAATCTCCAAGATGAGTTGATTCACAGCAAGTTAACAGCTAGTACCTTTTTTGTTCCACTTTTATAAAGTTGTGTAACCTTAACCTTAGCAACACCGTTGTAGTATAAAAACATCTAGGGTAAATTAGACAAAATAAAATCCATTCTTTCCCAGTTGTATAGACAATTATACAGGCGGCTGGGTGAATTGATGATGGGCTGTTGGCTATGATGCTGCTAATGAGTTTTCACCTGAACTTTTCAATGTTTTTTGTTGCCTTTCTTTCTATTATTTTTGTGCCCTTCTATTATTCTTTTGTATCTTTCTACTATTTTTACATTTTGTATTTTTCTTGAATTGATTGTAAAACTTAACTTGATTCAGTCTCTGGCCATGATGAGAGTTGGCTTTAAATAAACCTTTGATGAATTTTTTTCCATGTGTTCAGACATAAGAAGAAAAAGAAATGTATTTCTACTCTTTCCTTTATATCATCAGTCCTGGTCTGCTTTATAGGAAAACTAAACATTCATGCAAAGTCACTCTTAGCACCTGTTGCAATTGATAAGCCAAGTAATAGAGTTTTATGAAGTATAAAACAAAGAGAGCTGGTAACCGGTTTCTAATGAAGCTGGTTTGAAGACTGGTCATCTTGTATTTTTGTAATTTGGAAAGAGCTTCGGCTGTCTTGGGGTTTACCTTCTGCACCCGTACAAACTGTGTGGCCACTTAACATACATCTGGCAAAGCTTTGAATAGCCAATAGCCACAGCCAGTGCAACCAGTGACATTCACTCAAAACAGAGAGACCTCCAAACCAGTAGAAAACCATTCAAACAGTAGTAATTGTCTGGGTTAAAATGATTAAAATATATTTTAAAAATTGCACCAGGCTACATTAAAATTTATCCAGGCAAAAAGTTAATTCATTAAAATAAGAACAAATGTTTGAAATGGCTACCCTTGTAGGAATGTAATTATAACATTATTCAAAATTCATTGGGTTAAGAGGAGGATTTTATTTTATGTAACCTTTACCTTACATGTTGGTGTTTTAAGTTTTTTAATTGATTATTTTTTAGCATACGCCTTGTGACATGCTACCTTTGGTTAGGTTCCTGTTTGTAATGATATTTGGCTTGAAATCATCAGGTTTTCTGGACTCTCTACTTAATGTTCACAATTCAAATGCGAAAGCTTTAAAATATTTACTGGTGTAAAGTCACACCCATCATTTGCAAGAGTTGTGCACGATGTTTTAGACGTCCTCAGCCCCCAAATTGCAGGCAACTGAAAACAAGCAGCGCACCCCTTAAACTAAAAACTATTGCGAGTGATTGGGGAATCTAGGTCTTGGGCATGGATTGAAAATTGGAGCCAAACCTTTCAGGTGTGAAATTGAGAAAACGCTTCTGCGCACAAAGTGCGGTAGAACTATGTGCACTATTAATACCATTTTAATTTATATTAATGCTATATTAATTTTAAACCTGAGATCGATAGATAGATTTTTGTTGGCCAGAGGTAGTAAGGGATATTGGGAAAAGGCAGGTATGTGGAGTTAGGTGGCAGATCAGCCATGATCTCATTGGCCAGGATTTTTAGGTGGTGGGGTTTGCCCTCCCACCATCCGAGGAGTCGACGGAGAACGCATCCCCACCAAGCGTTAATTGTCTCCGTCACTCGGGAGGAAATCCCACCTCAGAGAGCTGCCGGCCAATCTGAGTAGCCGCAGCTCTCTGGTCCCTACAGCGCCAGAAGCTGCAAGTGGACAGGACTGGGACTGCAAGCCCGGGAGTCCAGCAGGATGTACAGGATGGAGTAAAGCCTCCGAGCGTATCCAAGTGAAAAACGCATCTGTCTGGAAAAAAAAAACCTGGAAAATGTTTGTCCGTTTAGATTGCTGATCACCTGCTTCACAGTACAACAATGAGAAACCGGGATGGAGAATCCAGGCCAACGTTTCGCAATGTGCTGCCTGGCCAATGGGAAGTTGGCTGATATAATTGTAATTTGTCTGGCTAACAAACACGAATGAAACACTTAAAGCGCCCTGAGTGAACACAGCTTGTAAAAGATGGCAGGTGGAAAAGTACAATGCAAGTTTCACTGAGACAGAATTGCTTTCAGCAAAGCAATATACACATTTTTAAAAAGCACACGATTCTCGGAAACCACCAGACACATCATTTAAACTGTCAAAACGTGGACAAGGATATCAAACTTTTTGTAACTTTGGTGAATATACGTGACTGCAAACAACAGATGAATGAGTTGAAATGTTACATTTAGAACTGAATAGAAAACACCACAGCCGTCTGCTGCTAATTATTAGAAAGGAATCTGTAAACATCGTTATGAAGCAGTGGAAAAGGTTCATTGGCACATAGGAGTTCCGAGATCTTATTGTTCTACAATGTTTTTTCTCCTCCCTTCATTGCCTTCACCTAGAGTACAGTACTCTTGGGGTACAGTGTTCCTGGAGTACTTTGCTTTGGGGTACAGTGCCCTTAGGGTACACTGCTCTTGGGATATACTGCACTTGGTGTATACTGCTCCTGGGATATACTCCTCCTGGGATATACTGCTTCTTGGGGTATACTGCTCCTTGGGGTACACTGTCTGGGGTACACTGTGCCTGGGGTACACTGTCTGGGGTACACTGTGCCTGGGATGCACTGTCTGGGGTACACTGTGCCTGGGGTACACCGTGCCTGGGGTGCACTGTCTGGATACACTGTGCCTGGGGTACACTTTCTGGGGTACACTGTGCCTGGGGTGCACTGTCTGGGGTACAGTGTGCCTGGGGTGCACTGTCTGGGGTACACTGTGCCTGGGGTACAGTGTGCCTGGGGTGCACTGTCTGGGGTACACTGTGCCAGGAGTATACTGTGCCTGGGGTGCACTGTCTGGGGTACACTGTGCCTGGGGTACACTGTCTGGGGTACACTGTGCCTGGGGTACACTGTCTGGGGTACACTGTACCTGGGGTACACTGTGCCTGGGGTACAGTGTCTCGGGTGCACTGTCTGGGGTACACTGTGCCAGGAGTATACTGTGCCTGGGGTGCACTGTCTGGGGTACACTGTGCCTGGGGTGCACTGTCTGGGGTACACTGTGCCTGGGGTACACTGTCTGGGGTACACTGTGCCTGGGGTACACTGTCTGGGGTACACTGTACCTGGGGTACACTGTGCCTGGGGTACAGTGTCTCGGGTGCACTGTCTGGGGTACACTGTGCCTGGGGTACACTGTCTGGGTACACTGTGCCTGGGGTACACTGTCTGGGGTACACTGTGTCTGGGGTGCACTGTGCCTGGGGCGCACTGTGCCTGGGGTACACTGTGCCTGGGGTGCACTGTGCCTGGGATACACTGTGCCTGGGGTGCACTGTGCCTGGGGTACACTGTGCCTGGGGTGCACTGTCTGGGGTACACTGTGCCTGGGATGCACTCTCTAGGGTACACCGTGCCTGGGGTACACTGTCTGGGGTACACTGTGCCTGGGGTACACTGTCTGGGGTACACTGTGCCTGGGGTGCACTGTGCCTGGGGTACACTGTGCCTGGGGTGCACTGTGCCTGGGGTACACCGTGCCTGGGGTACACTGTGCCTGGGGTACACTGCTCCTTGGCTACACTGTTTCTGGGATATGCTGCTTTCTGCAGGTTCGTGCTCATTTACAAATGCATTTCACTCCATCTTGCTCTTGGAGTGAATGAAATTAACAAAAGTAGGTTTCAAATTTAATTACCATCCCATCTGCCAAATGAGCATTGGGCTAATTCCTTCCTAATCCTTTTTAACAGATTTGCAAAGCTCAAGACAGTAACATGCCTGAGAATTAACTTCATTCCTTCTTGTTTCAAAACATTCATTGTTGAAGATTTCGGGCAGAATGGTTACACACCGAGCAACACTTCTCAAATTACCCAGAAACCGAAATGACACAAGAATGACTTATCCAAGTCTTTTCACTTTACCCCAGTTCTATTTAGCAAAGTATGTTTCACACTGAGTTAAATGTTGAATTTTGTTTAATGTGTTATGGATGGTGGGGGGGTATTTAATTTAAAAGCCCTGGGGTAGAATTTTTAGTGTGCGCCTGACCTGCTGGAGCGTTAAATAAAGCGCGTTGACATTGGCCGAGCGTGCTAACATCAATGTACGCTCTGGTGATATTTCGCTAGGCGGGCGTGCGATGGAGATGGGGGCGCGCCCGCCATTAATTAAGTGCTGTTAAGTTAAGGCCCTTGAGACCCCAATCGTCTTCGACTTTACGAAGCCCGTGGATTTTTCGGCTGCTGTGTGGGCAAAACGGGCAGGTGGGCAGGACACAATTATACAAACCTCGTCCACGGGCGGAATAAGAGGGGTCAGTGACCTTGTCGAAGTGATAATGAGGACTTTAGGATATCACTTGCTGCCGGTTGCTTCGGTGAACAGGACAGCTTCATTTCGCTTCAGAGCTGCATTCAGAGATTATCGAGGCCTCTGTTCAGGGCTCGGTGTTGTTTTCCAGGCCCCCGGAGGATTCACACGGCATGGGGCCCCTCCGGGTATCAGACAGCCTTCCCTTTACCATGGGAATGGGGATTGTGGTGTCCCCTGGAGGCACCTCCTATGAGGGGGAAGAGAGGGGCAGAAGGGGAGGAGGCCGGGTGTCCCTATTCAGCCTCCAGGGGAGTGACCTGTGGGAGGACAGGCGCAGGCACAAGGGGTGCAGGGCCAACAGGTAGTCCAAGGCAGAAGAGGCCGCAGGCGCCACTATCCTGCTGCCAGGGTTTACAGGCGGCGATGCAGCTACCTCAACATGTCTGAGGTGCAATGCCAAAGGAGGCTCCGACTCTCAAGGGAGACAGGAACCTCCATTTGTCAGAGGATCGGCCCTGAGATCAGCTCTGACTGTGTGGGTGGACACCCCATGCCAGTGGCACTGAAGGTCACAGTGACCCTCAACTTCTATGCCTCCGGCTCTTTCCAGGGCTCAGTGGGTGATCTGTGTGGAGTCTCCCAATCAGCTGTCCACAGTTGTGTCAAACTGGTGACAGAAGCTCTGTCCAGGCAGGTATTGACTTTCATTCATTACTGCACAGACGCTGCCAGTCAGACACAGCGAGCCAGAGGCTTCGCGGCCATTGCTGGCTTCCCCTGTGTCCATGGTGCTATAGACTGTACACATGTGGCCATCAAGGCGCCAGCAGGTGAGCCCGGTGCCTTCGTCAACAGGAAGGGCTTCCACTCCATGAACGTGCAGATAGTATGTGACCACAGGATGCTGATTCTACAAGTCTGGGCAAGGTACCCAGGCAGCTCCCACGACACCTACATCCTCAGACACTCCCAGGTGCCGGGGCTCTTCAGTGCTGCAGCCCGGCTGGATGGATGGCTGCTGGGTGACAAGGGCTATCCCCTCAGAAGGTGGCTCATGACGCCTCTCCGCCATCCAAGAACAGAAGCTGAGCAGCGGTACAATAGGAGCCACACCTCCACAAGGGCTGTGGTAGAGAGAACCATCGGTCTTCTCAAGATGCACTTCCAATGCCTGGACCATTCAGGGGGCGCACAGCAATACCCCTCCCAGATCGTGTGTCACTGATAGTGTTTGCTTGCTGCACTCTCCACAATCTGGCACTGGCAAGGGGGGACACAGTGGAGGAAGAAGATCTTGATGCAGCTGCACAGGCGACAGATGATGAGTCCAGTAGTGAGTCTGAGGATAAGCACGGTGAGGGGAATGCTGAGGGCATGGACACTGACCTGGATAACCTCCAGGGAGGTAGGGACACCCAGGAGGCTTTGATCCAACTCCCCTTCAGCTAGCCTACCAATAAGAGCCACCATCACATGCCAGGGCTGCAGGCTCCATACTCGATCCCTGAAAGGACCATTTCCTTGGCCAACAACATACAGCCCTGTGCCTTTGCAATAAAGTTTCAGGAGACACACGTCCATCATAACACTGTGGCCTACCCAGCAACTACAGAACAAATGAGGCAAGTGAAGCCAATTGCACAAAACAACATCTCATTTACTTGTGAATGTGAAACGTTGCTGAAATTAATATTAACCAGTTGTTTTCAATCACACCATAAAAAAATGTAAAGGAAAATGGGGGAACAAAATATCACCCGTGTTAAGGCCGTGTTGTGCTTAAGGTGCCTTAAGTTTTTGTTTGTGCTCCCCCCTCGCTGGCATCGGCATTGGAGACAGCCTGCTCACTCTGCTGTCCTGTTGGCCTTGACCTGGGCGGGCATCCTCTGGCTTGTGGAGCCTGTGCTGGCACTACCTGGGAGAGAGCGGCCAGTGCCGCAGCCTCACCAGATGCCATGGTCACGGGTAGAGGGGCGGAGGAGCTGCTGCCATCATCTGGAATGTCCTGAGGGGAGCCCGTAGAGATGACAGGCACCTCGTGTGCCTACGTAAGGTCACTCTGGACCTCTCTGTTCACCATTGATGGACGGGCACCTAGCTGGGACAATGGATGCCCAACCCATCTCCAACATTGACACTGACCAGCTGAGGTCATTGCCGATGTGAGGGCTTGCATGCCCGAGTGCACCCCCAGGAACCCCTGATTGAGTCCCTGGAGCAGCCTCTCCATGAGAGTCGCCACTCTCTCCATGGAGAAGTCATTGCGCTCGGCTATGAGGGCCAACACAGTACTTATGCTCCACAGGGACTCCTCCACACTGGACACCATGGCACGTGTTCCTTCATGTATCTCCGCCAGATTCTCCCACACACCCTGCTGGACTTCCAGCATCTGCTGCCTCAGAGACAACTCCAGTGACTCATCATCAGCCACTCACTGAGCAGTGTCCTGGTCTCTAGCAGTCCTCAGACTGCCGCGCCCTGGGCACTCTCTGCCTCCACCTGCATCTCAAGTGAGTGTGAAGTGCTCTCACCAATGTTCACCGAGATTCTAGACAGTGACCTCATGCCCACCGAGGTGCTGGTACATGCGCTGGTGCCTGATTAACAGAGAGGGTGTGACGCAGACACATGGTGAGCATGGTGGTCCTCTGGGGTCAGGGGTGGGCCTTCAGGCTCCTCATAGCGACTGCCTGCTGGTGAGCCTAAAAGGGAGAAGAAGGACATGTCATTAGTTTAAGTCGTGACATTGTCAGTGTGCATGCCCGGCACCCTGGTGAGACAGAGATATGCATCATGGTGCCCTCGTCTTTCCATTATCAATGGGGATTCCAGGTTTGAGGCTCACATCAATATAGAGACAACACTGGGATCGTTGCAATAACCAACATTCTCACCTCAGTGCACTGCACTGTTACCTTTGTCTGGCATCCCAACCTCACCGCAGCTGCTTGGCCAAGGTACGTGGTGCCTCTCCAGCTCCAGGGCCTCCTGCTCGTTTTGTGTGAGGATGAGGAGGTGTGGGGTCCCCTGCCAGTCCCTGACCTCTCAATATTGTTATGGGATGTTTTCTCCCGAAAGGACAGAGGAGCATTGATGAGTCCACTCTCTACCTGCAGCGCCATTGCAGCCTGGCCGAACCCACCTGAGGAAGACCTCGCAGGACACATGCGGGTCGTGACCCTGGAACCACAAGGCACTCAGTCCAAGCAACCAGGGCTCACCCCCTTGTCCAGCCCCTGCCTCACTGACATTTGTCACTCTCACTCTAACACCTCTGAGGTCCACAGGACAATGAGCAGCTCTTGCCTGTTCTGCAAAGTGACCCATGCCAATACGGTGCTCACCCTTTCCCGATCGCAGGAGATCGGTGAAGCGCTTCCGGCACTGGACTCATGTGTGCCTCACTCTGTCGTGGTGCTGACCCAGGATGCCACCTCCTCCCAGGCCCGCCCCTTCTCGCTCATTCACAAGCTGCGTTTCACGCTGGGTGGGCCTTAATTGGCCCACCAGTGTAAAATCGCTGTGCACTGCCGATCACGGTCAGCGGTCAGCTTCCTGACTACCCCTGCCCACCCCCATCGATCCCGCACGTCAAGAGCAAAATTCTGCCCTTTACTTCTCCCCTCACCTGTAAATAGAAAGGTGTTTTTTTTAATTTCTGATTTCCCCCTTTATAAGTGGTGGCATATTTTAACCAACCCTTTAGTTTTGGAGTGATCCAATCCCCCATTAATAATCCCGCAGCAAACTCGAGATCAGGTAACATAAGAGGGTTGGTTTATTTTATACACACACAAAATGCAGGAAGGGGCTTTGCAACGTCTGCTTCTTTTCACGCTCAAACAATAAAAGGGGGATAAGGGAAAGAAAGGAGTGCTGGGCAAGACAATGATAAAAATAAGAGTTATGGTTTCACATGAGTCCAGAAACTAGAAACAAGTCCACTGGTGTATGCCTTCAGAGGTCAGCAGGCTGAAACTGTTGCAGGGTGATCTGACTTCCCAGAAGCAAGGTCTTCCACGGTGGGAGAAAGTAGGTAGAGATGAATTAACCTGGAAGGCACAGGTACAGAAGTTCCAATGCTCCAGTTGTTCACAGTGTAGGTGAGAGACAGACACTTCACCTGGACAGAACTCTTCCTGCTGCTACCGCTTAGACGATAAAATGGTAGATGCCTGGTTCAGTTCCGCACGGCAATATTACAGCTTGCGAGAAGGGCTATGTGACATTCCTCTCACTTCTTCTCCTGGGCCTTGGTCAAACAATGTATTTTCCCAGGTCTGGAATCTTGGGGTGTTTAATAGAGGAGTCAAGGTCCCCTTTTCCCTTTGCAGGCATACCGTCTCCATTGGCCAGAGTCCTGCCTTAGAAATGTAAAGGGGTTTGTGGCATATCTTTGGAATCTGATTGTCAGCTGTCACAGAGGGCATTAGCACCTCTTTGAAGATAATGAGGTCTCTGCTGATTTCCGAAGCTTAGAAATTCCTCTGGTATGAGTCATAGCTAGCCAGGTCAATGGAAACCGTTGTGGATGGACGTGGCAGGAGGGAGAGCAGGTCGGCAGGGCAGTCAGCCCCACATCTTGTCCATTTAAAAAAAAAATAGAAATAATAATTTTATAAAGTAGCCAGGTTGACGTAGATATATTTCCCTTCCTATCTTCTGGCCAGGACATTTGATTGTCGATTTCCTGTTGAATACAATTCTCTCAGGTGTTTACTGACTCCCAGCTCTTTGAACAGATTTCCCGATACAGACAAGAGACCTCCTGTCTTTTCATACCATGTTGCAACTTCCCATCATTGCTTTATCTGAGACATAACTTTGCTTTACAGACCTTTGATGTACGCTGTATAGCAACTTATTGCCTTTTTAAAAGCAGTAATCTCCTCCGTCCACCCCGACCTGATTAAAATCCTGTGCGTTAAAATCTATGGGGAGTTATTTTCAGCCAACATTGAAAACAGGTGCTAAATGGGTGCTGTGCTAGTAAGAAATGTTTGTTTAAAAGTCTGAATTTTGCACACAATTTTGCAGCAAATCGATGATCATCGTGATTTAAATGCGCCTGCTGGTACTGAAACCAGCAACTGCATGCTTAGCACTTAAGTACTGATTAGTCATAATTTTCCTAGAGCAGTTTATGTAGCCTCCGCACACCCACTCCCATTGACACACAGCAGCAGGTTACACGGATTTATTTTATTCATTCACGGGATTTGGGCTTCGCTGGCTGGGCCAGCATTTATTGCCCATCCCTAGTTGCCCTTGAGAAGGTGGTGGTGAGCTGCCTTCTTGAACCGCTGCAGTCCATGTGGTGTAGGTACACCCACAGTGCTGTTAGGGAGGCAGTTCCAGGATTTTGACCCAGCGACAATGAAGGAACGGTGATATATTTCCAAGTCAGGATGGTGAGTGACTTGGACAGGAACTTCCAGGTGCTGGTGTTCCCATCTATCTGCTGCCCTTGTCCTAGATGGCAGTTGTCGTGAGTTTGGAAAGTGTTGTCTAAGGAGCCTTGGTGAATTCCTGCAATACCATCTTATAGATGGTACACACTGCTGCTACTGTGCGTCGGTGAGTCAGGGAATGTGGGTGAGGGCACACAGCTTTATGGATGCAGCACAGGTGATCCTGGTGGAGGAGGTTCAGAGGAAGAAGGATGTCCTGAACATCACTGTCCTGTCCCTCCTGTAAGAAGGTGTAATTTTTTTAAAAAACTAAATTGATTGTACTCTAAATAAAGTTTGTGGTTGAGGTTTGAGAAAATGATTCAACCCGGGGGGTGGGGGGGCGCATTGACAGTTCAGATAAAAGGCTTTTTGCCTTGGCAAGCTGTACTGCAGGTGACTGTGTACTTTGCAAGGAGAAAAGAGGTGTTTGTAAATGTTAGGAAATTATTTAAATGGTTCTTGGAAATCTAGGATTGAGTGTGCTGTCCAAATGCAAGTTTATTCCTCAGACACCAATAACTATCACAGTTCTACAATAGATTCATACAACCTGGTTTCTTGCACACCCCAGGTGATCAAGCTTGGCCTTCTGTAGACGCTGTCCCTCTGCCTACTGTTTGAGTTCTGACCCTAGAGGGCTATTCCCTGCTATCTTGTGTGCACATTCTTTGAGTTATATCACCTGATACCCAGAAATGTATATTGAAGTGAGCTCCTCCTCACCCAACCTCCAGACTTGACATGGTGGCTGTCTTGATGGTTTAACTATTATTAAGCAGTTAACGTTACAAAAGGGACAGGATGACCTAGACAATCTGAAATGGCTAAGTGATACTCTTGTGTATTTCCATTGCTCTAGTCAATACCCAACAGTGACACAGCTGGAATTTTGTGGTACAGTTCTAGTCGCCACATTGCAGGAAGGACATAATTGCTCTGGAGGGAGTGCAGAGGAGATTTACAAGAATGTCACCAGGGCTTGAAAAATGCAGCTATGAGGAAAGGTTAGGTAGGCTGGGATTGTTTGCCTTGGGACTGAGGAGGCTGAGGGGTGGCCTGATTGAAATGTACAAGCTTATGAGGGGTCGAGTTAGGGTGGGGAGGGATGTCCTGTTTCCTCTAGCGGGAAGGTCAGTTACCAGGGGGCACAGATTTAAAGTGATTGGTAGAAAGATTAGAGGAGACACAAGGAAAAATATCTTCACCCAGAGGGTAGTGGGTGTTTGGAATTCGCTGCCTGGTTTGGTGGTTGAGGCACAAACCCTCAACTCATTTAACAGGCACCTGGATCAGCACCTAAAGTGCTGTAACCTGCGAGGCTATGGACCAGGTGCTGGAAGGTGAGATTAGAATGAGTAGTTAGTTTTTAAATTTTTCTTTTTCGGTCGGCACAGATACAATGGGCTGAATGGCCTTTTTCTGTGCTGTAGCCTTTCTATGGTTCTCTGGTTCTATGACACCTGATGTGGGGAGTAGCCAACATGTCTGCCTTATTGTTTTGGCCAGTACCCTTGTTAACATAAGTTTGAATTGTGATAATCACATGGAGATGTGATTAACTATAGGTCTCAGGCAAATCCTGACAGTAAAACAAAAACCGACTAAAAGCTGTAGTCTGATTTTCCATAAATAAACAAAAGCCAATGGTCTCTGAAGAAGATCACATTTTCAAAGCCATGGAATGTTTAGCAAGAGGCCCCAAGGGTCATAAAACAGTATTGAAACTAGCAAACAATTTCACTTCAAAACTGTGTTTTGCTTTGATGCAGAAGTTAGAAAATATTTGAACCTCGGTGAAATTTTATGATTCAAAACATATGATAAGAAATGAAACAGGGCAGAGGGAAAGGCCTGGATTTTTGTTCCCAAGGCAGACATGCAGAATCAGGAAATCTCCCGGCTCATCCAGCTGTTTTCTTAAATATTAAGCCCTCTAGGCGTCAGCTCTCATACACCTCACACCCCACCCCCCCGCCTAATTCCCCTGCCAACTTATGCCAATCCATTAACCCCCCACCTACCCCATGGCCCCTTATTGCACCTATGCCAACTCATGTACCCCCACCTTATGCCCTTACACCCTCCATGCCAACTCATCCAGTATCCACCATAGACTGACCTCAGGAGCCATGCTGAGGTGAAATAAAATAAAGTTCTAAATATCTATTATAATCCTTTCATTCATTAAAGCCCATTGAATAGATTTAAATCCTCTGAAATACTTGTAAAGGCCCTTTATAAAGACAAACATTTGTATTCATAACCCCACATCAGAGGCACTTAACTCTTTAATAACTTCTTTGAGCTGTCAATCAAACTATGAACTTACAGCGCCCACCCTGTCACCCTCAGCCACAGTGAAAATGATAGGTTATGGAAAGCATTCAAGTAGTAACAATGCTATAACAGTATCACTTAGGGTTATGTCAATAAACAGCTATTGAAATTGCTAGAACAGACTTTTTCCAACTCACAGACACAGCCAGGCAGATACCTTTCAATATTTAAAGGACTGGCCATTTAAATAACTTGACACCTTGACTTTCTGCAGACCTTATCTGGCCTTCACGAGCATTTACATCTACTCTAAAACATCGTGACTGCCACAGAGCAGGATAAGGTGCTCGGTCCAGTGAAAATGGGGTCTGTTTGAACTCAGCACTTAGTTGCCCACTTCAGGGTCTCAACTGGCCCACTGATGCCACTCCTGTCACTGGTATCATTGAGGTGGGGGCAGGAGCAGTGGGGTAGGTGGTGGGCAGGTCGCTTGCTGGATCTAACACGGGCCACTCCACCTTCAAACTCACTGGTGGAGAAGCATTAAATCTAGCCCATTAACTCTGTTTCTCTCCACACTGCTGCCTGATCTGCTAAGTGTTTCCAGCATTTTCTGTTTTTATTTCAGGTTTCAAATGTTTTCCACAAGAAGCTAAGTTTTTTTTCCACACTTTATCAGATTAAATCTGTTGTTAATTCACAAAGCAGCAACTTGCAAGAAGTCATTAATTTAATGGATCTTAATTTTTAATTATCTTGGTGGTCCTGAAATGTGTGATCAGGAAGAGAAGTTTAAGAGGTGCAAGCAACATCAATATGGGCTCTAACGCTGTGATTTGAACAAAGAATTAGATGTCCCATTGGGCAATTGTGATCTAAGGTCGAGTTTGACAGACAGTACAGTCCTGTCAATGGAACATCCTGCACAACTTGGAAAGAAATGCATAAAGATTATTTTAAAGAGTGATTTGATGCAGCAGCAGCCAGGTGACTTGGTCAGTTGGTGAAGAGTACGATCAACAGAAGGCGATTGCTCTTTGGATGATCATATGTGTAACGTAAAGGGTTAACATCAGAAGCATACATAGTAGTGATGTCAGATCACATGACTGAGAAGTAAGAGCTCTTACCTCATACAGAGGTCCAAACGTGTAAACACTTGCTGCAAGTAAATAGTTCCTGTTAAAAAGACTATGGACTTGAGCAGCATAGTTTCGGGAGACGGGTCCATCCCCAAACCCCATCTAAACCCGTACCACACAATAAAGCAAAATGTATAATCTCTTGTACTCTAGTTATGATTAATGGGCATATTGTATTGCTAACTGGTATTCCTACCAAACTTAGTAAAGACATTAGAGTTTAGTATGGATTTGAAGTGTGTACTCATTATTTCTCATAATTCTCACATCTGAATTGTCTAGTAAGCTGTCAAGCATAAAAGATAATGTCTTAAATTCCTCTCCATCCTGCACTAGCTGCTGCTGCTCTACCTGGTCTCATGTTCTCCTCCTATTCCTCCAGAAGACCTAGGAAGGTACTGATGACCAAGTATTTCCTTTCCTCTGGTGATTCCAAAGAAGTGTCCAGTAAAACGCAGCAGCACAGCACTTTTAATGGGGAGTCCTCAGAAAATCTCCAGAATAAATGTTGCTGGAGTGTTGGTGAAGTCTTGACAAGGTGTCCCAGAAAGCCTTCCAAATGTTTCAAATGTCCTCCTCAAACTGTCAGGAGCAAGTGAACAGTAAATATACATTTAAGAAGCATTTGAAATTCTCAACAATGATTAATTTACACCCAGTCAGCTGACCACTGTTGGGAGAGGGCAACAGGACAAGTGTGAGCCACCAAAGTACAATTTCTCATGATGCCCTTAACATGCCTCCGAGCGGTCATTTCTAGCACTGGCTTCAGCCGCTTCATCTGTGTTATGTCAACCATTGCTCAGTTAGTAGCACTCTTATGGTGAACTCACAAGGTTCTGGGTTCAAGTTCCACTCCAGGATGGGTGAAAAGCAGGATTAACTCCTGATTTCAATACTGAGAGAATGCAGACTTTTTGGATGGGATGCCCTCTCAGGTGGATGTTACCAATGCCATGGTGCTATGTCAAAGAAGAGCAGGGGAGTTATCCCTGGTGGAAAGGCCAATAGTTATCCCTCAATCAACATCACCAAAGAACAGATTATCTGGTCATCATCACATCCACATGATGGCTACCTATAAAGAAGCTGTGACTGTGCAGGAGATTGCCACTATAGCTCTTAAGTTCAAAATCTTTGCACCACAATGACATGTATAGGAATTGTAACTACAAAATGTCAAAAACCTCCTTATTAAAAAATGCCTAGAATCAGTACGATGAAACACAATATTAAAAGGGAGGGACCTTGGACACCATCAAATACAATGTGATTGTAGTTTGATTGAATTTAACCAACCGGCGCTAACTGAACAGCTACACACGGTGATTAAAAACCAGAAAATGGGAATACTCCTCCTATTTTTTATGTTCTTAGATCTGGCAGAATCTCTGGAGTGGGAAACAAAATTAATGGGCCGGATTTTCACCTTGGTGGTGGAAACCTGGAGGGAGGAGATTTCCTGATGTCACGTTCCCACCTCCCGACTGGCAATGCCCACCCACGCTATTTTCCTGGCAGGGAGTCAGGGAGGGGCTGATGGAGATGGAGGCTGGATGATGCTGATGTGGCCAGGTACAAAACCTGCCTCTGTTTGCTGAGACATCTGCTCATATCTGGAGATGAGTGTGAGACCCCCTAACCCTCACCCTCTTACCCCCTCACCCCATAACTCCCTCACCCTTCATACACGCACATACCCCTCTACCCCAATATCACCCATAACTCTCTCACCCACTATACCCCTGTATCACCAAAACTCTCCTCATCCACCTAACCCACTCAATATCCACAGTAAATAGAAATTACAAGCTCTATAATAACATTGGTAAGTCTTTGAGAAGTTCATAAATCTTTCAACATAAACAAGCATTGCTTGGTGCACTTAAGAAATCATAATCTTCTTAAAAGCTCATATGTCTGGCAAAGTGAACAAATATTGCTAACACAAAACACATTCCACTTAACAGCCCATACATCTGTCAAAATATCCAAGCTCACTTTCATCTTGACAGCTGTGCCTTTAACCTCTGCTGAACAGAATCCATGAATGGGTTTGGAAGTCAGTCAAGCATTCATAATGAGATTCCACTGAACAACTGTATCAACAAACGCTCTTGAGCTGAATACACTAAAACCTGTGAAGACAGCCAGAAGCTCAGCCATTTGTTAAGGCTTTGAAATAGCTGAACAAATGGCTGGGCTAAACTTCAAAGATGTTGAAACTTCTGTTCTCTGTCAAAGCTTTGAAACATCAAACAGATGGCTGAGCTAATCATCAAGGAAGAAAAATCAAAGGTTTGGGCACACTTCACACCATCTCTGCATTTCACTATTGTACAATGCAGGATAGACTTTATCCAATGGATAATGTACTCTATCGTGAAGAATTCTCCAATTTCACAATGTGGTTTAGTCCCTTGACTGCTTGCCAGATGTCAGAAATGACAATATGGCAGCCACATTATTTAATGGTCACTTACCATTTCAAAACAAAGTTCTATCACCACTCAGTGTATTAAGGACATATATAACTTACAATACAGCATTTCATTATAACATGTGATGTTGGTAACAGCTTTTGTACTTACCTTTCAAGCAGTCCCCATGGGTTCACCACATGCTTCATGACACCTTTGTGCTGATGAGAAACACATCACCTTCCAAAACTGCCCAACCACATTAAAATTGCATAAGGTCTAAAATGTTCACTTCTACAATGGTGCGGGCAATGTCAGGATGTTAGTGTGTGGGCTTGTGACCCAGCTATTTTAAAATTAATTTATGGATCATGGGCATCACTGGCTGGACCAGCATTTATTGCCCTTGAGAAGGTGGTGCTGATCTGCCTTTTTGAACTTTTTTTTTACTCATTGATGGGACATGGGCATCACTGAATAGGCCAGCATTTATTGCCCATCCCTAATTGCCCTGTTCAGAGGGCACTTAAGAGTCAACCACATTGCTGTGGGTCTGGAGTCACATGTAGGCCTGACCAGGCAAGCATGACAGATTTCCTTTCCTAAAGGGGCACTAGTGAACCAGGTGGGTTTTTACAACAACCAGCAGTGGTTTCATGGTCATCACCAGACTTTTAACTCCAGATTTCTATTGGATTCAAATTCCACCATCTGCCTTGGTGGGACTTGAACCCAAGTCTCCAGAGAATTACCCTGGGTCTCTGGATTACTAGTCCAATACCACTGCACCACCACCTCCCCTTAAGTTGTGCAATCACTTGTGGTGTAGGTACACCCACAGTGCTGTTAGGGAGTGAGTGCCTGGATTTTGACCCATTTACCCAAAGGACTGGATTTCGTAGAACATACCAAAGCAGGAAGAATGAGGGGAGGGGCCTCAGAGAATTGAGTGAGAGTACTCACATCAAATTCCTGTCATCTTGAAGACTGTCAATTAAGTTGGGGGCAGGGAGGGTGCGACGCAGCAATCCAGCCTGCCAGTGGTGGGAAAGCAATTAAACTCATTAATGAGCCACTTAAAACCAATTATCCCTGAGCCCACTGGAATAAAATGGAGGCTCAGAGATTTAATGGGACTCGCACGGCTCTCCCATGCCTCCAAAAGGCAACCCAACAAACTCTATCGGCTTTGCCAATGGCCTAACTGGAGGGGTCCCTCAATGGCAGTCACGATGTGCCCAATCAAGGGACCCGGCATCGGGAAGAGGGGATGCTGAAAGCCACACCCAAGTCTTTTCTTCTGACCCTTTGTTGGCATCCCCACTGGGTCCTCCCCACGACCCCCATCCTGCCCTCACCCATCAGTGTCCTTGGATCCAGTGTCGATCCTAAGCCTGGCCTCCCCTCCAGTGCATTACTGGGTGGCACTACTGTCATTGGTGAGCTGCCAGCCTTTGATTGAGATTACTACTTCAGTGGGGGCTTGATGGTGTGGGTGACCCGGCGCTGGCCAGTGAGGTGCCTGATGCGCATTTAATCGTGTCAGGCCTCCCCGCTTAGAAGCGATGAGGGATTTCCACCAGTTCTCCAACTGGAGGGGCACCACTGGAGGAAAACCAAGCCTCGTGGTGAGAATGTGGAACACACTAACACATGGAATAACTGAGGTGAATAGGTAGATTTAAGGGAATGTTAGATAAACACATGAAGAGAAAGGAATAGAAGGATATGATGATGGAGTTCGATTGGAGCATAAATACTGGCATAGACCAGATGAGCCCTTTCTGTGCTGAAAACCCTAAACAATTCAGAAAGAAAAAAACAGGGGAATGAGGATGAAAGAAATAGTACGAATGAAAGTCAAATCAGCAAAACAAAAGGAGAAATAATGGGCAAAATCTTTTTGAGGCATCGGGGGTCTCGCTTTGCCGGCTGGAGATCCGACGAGAAACCCACGCTGCCTCTTATCGGGGAAGATTGCCGAACCACAAACCAATCAGGCAGTGCCGAGGCCAGAGAGGTAGGCCTTCCCCTGGAATTGCCCACTGAGAGCTGCTGGCCAATCAGAGGCCGGCAGCTCTTGTGCCCAGCACCAGCGCTGAGGAGGCTGCGGCTGATGCTGGATAGAAAGGCACCAGAGTCCCAGGATCACAGAGAGACCCAGGCCACAGGGAAGTAATGTGGGGGGGAGGGGGATTTCACAGGGTGGGGTTTGCAGGGAGATGAGTGTAGGGGGTTCAGCAGCAAGTGCAGGGGTGTGGCTCTCAGCAGGCCCCCCTTCCTGATGCCTAGTCCTTCGATCGAACAGGCTGCATGGTTTTAGCTGCCCAGTAAACCGCCTGGCAACAGGCCTGTCTGCGCCGAGTTAATACCAGCAGCGGCGGGTTGAGGCCCTCAAGTGGTCATTAATTGGCGACTTAAGGGCCTTAATTGGTGGGCGGCTGGGGGAGGGTCAACCATGGGCTGTCCTGCCGAGAACTTAATTCTAGCAGTGACAGGAAGGTGGCAAGATTCAGGTACACCACCAGCCCACCTAATTACCTGCCCATCCTGCCGCCAGACCCACCACTAACAAAAGCTTAAGAATCCACCCAAAGTGACGGAAAGAAAGATTGAATTAAGAGAGAGAAAAACTGAAGAAAGGAAAAGTAAGGAAAAATATTTAATACGTAATATTCTGAATAGTTATCAGAACAATATCCCAACTGCAGGAATGAGACTCCACAGTTTCAATGGCTCCCTTTCTGGACCAGAGAGTTTGTCAGACATTGCAGGAACAGAAGTTTCATCCTTAAAGCTCGTGTCCTTGTCTTGTTAGTCCCAACTTTCCGCAGTGAGTTTAATTCATCGTTATGATGTGACAGATGATGTGTGCCAGGGGGACCAAACCCGCGAAGGAAACTTGGTTGCATTATCATGACAGTTTTGCAATTTGTATTTATTTCAAGATATGTGCACTGCATTCAGAAGTGATAAGCCCACCAAGATATACATATACATAAGGCTACAATTACTATTATAACAATTCCTAAAATTCCTAATTAACCTGACTCCCAGTTACACCCTCTTTAAGGCAATAGGCAAAAAATAGATTTTAAATTATAAACATATCCAGCAAATTAACACAATAACCTGGATAGTGGAATTCCAACTGGCTTTTCTCCAGCTTCAGTTTCAGTAGACAGCAGACTTATCCCCAAATGCTGGAGGCTTCATTAAGGCTATTGCACACCTTCTGACACATTCCACTTCTGCTCATTCTCCTTTATATATGTTTCTCTCTTTTTAATATGTAAATCATATTGTTTCATATGCCTTTGAAACTGTATCTTCCTCACAATATAAAAACTTTCATGTTGCTGCTATTTATTGTCAATAACCTTTGGGAAAAATAAACATATTCCTTAGCTTTATCTGGCCAGTTGTAAACAGGCTAAAATCCCTTTGAAATCCAAATCTCCCTTCATTTATCTAAAAATGCAAATTCCCTTTACACCTGATATGCCAAGCCAGCATCCATCTTTACTCATTAGCATGTCAAGCACCTAGGTTCTTCTGATGAGTTAAAGCTTGAGGCCTATGTGATGTCAAATGTAATTACATCACACACAGGCAGACCTGACTACTTACTCCACAAACCTACCTCACAATAAACAAGAAAAATATTATTAAAATTATTATAATTTCATGACAATCACATTCGCAGTTACTGCACAAATGTAATACCTTCTTGCAACTCATGCAGTTGATAAAGGGTGAAATGCTGATTTTGCGAGGCTAACAGCGGGGAGTTGCAAATTGCCCAGCAACTTGTGACCATTCACCACTGGGACTGTAATTCTTGTCAGCTACAAGAGCAGGTCAGAGACTGGGAATTCTGTGGTGAGTAACTCGCCTACCTGACTCCCTAGAGTCCACCATCTACTAGGCACAAGTCAGGAGGGTGATGGAATACTCTCCACTTGCCTGGATGAGTGCAGCTCCAAACAACACTCAAAAGTCTCAACGCCATCCAGGACAAAGCAGCCCATTTGATTCACACCCCATCCACCACCATAAACATTAATTCCCTCCACCACATTAAACATTCACTTCCTCCGCCTCTGACATACAGTGGCAGCAATGTATACCATCGACAAGGTGCACTGCAGCAACTCATTGAGGCTCCTTCAACAGCATCTTCCAAACCCATGACCACTGCCATCTAGAAGGTCAAGGGCAGCAGATCCATGAGAACACTACCTGCAAGTTCCCCTCCAAGCCACTCACCATCCTGACTTGGAAATATATCGGCCGTTCCTTCACTGTCACTGGGTCAAAATCCTGGAACTCCCTCCCTAACAGCACTGCGGGTGTACCTACACCACATGGACTGCAGCGGTTCAAGAAGGCAGCTCACCTCCACCTTCTCCAAGGCAATTAGGGATGGGCAATAAATGCTGGCCCAGCCAGCAAAGCCCACACCCAGTAAACAAATAAAAAAAAACAAGTTACTGGGTTATTTACAAACCAGTAACAGAGAGCGTCAGTAAACTTGTTATTATTCTCCCAGCATCTCCTGGGCTAGGATTTCAAATGGGATAACGGAAGTTAATTTATTGTGTTATGGACGGGAGGGGGATTTATTTAAAGAGTCCTGATTTCTCCATTGGCTGCCCGTCTGTAAACAGAAAGATGTTTTTTTGATTTTTGAGTTCCCCCTTTGTAAGTTGGGGTGTATGTTCCCCAACCCTTCGGAGAGAAGGTAAAATAAGAGGGTTGGTCTATTTTACACACACAACAAAATGCAGGAAAGGAGTTTTGCAACGTGTACCCCTTTTTGCATTCACATAATAAAAGAGGGATAAGGGAAAGAAAGGGTTTCAGGGCAGGGACCACGATAACAATAAGGATTATGGGCCAGGGTTTTATGGCCCTACCACAGCTTGTCCCCCCCCACCCCCTCCCCGTGTAAAGCGATATAGTCCCAGTCTGTTGTTTTCTTCCTAAAGTTCTTTTTTTACATTCATAAGTTCCTTTATTTATTTTTAAAAATCTGACAATTTAGATCTGATGCATCTATAACAATACATAATATTTTTCTTTGGATCATGTCCATAGATTGTATGTTATTTCAGGACAAGGTACTTTTTTTATATACAAAGACAGATCAATGAAATCAACATAATGTTTCAAATCTGTTAATGTCACTTTTAAAGACACATTTTATTTCTCACTTACACTGTTTAATGTGTTTGCCATTGCTTCTGAAGCATTTATATTACTCAGCTCAGCTGAGACTGTCTTAACGCATAAATTGCAGTTTATGTAGTCACACCTGAGTCCAGTTAGGAACCTGTTCTGTTTACCAACCACACGACTAGATAAACATTTGTGTCTGACCCTCGTTAAAGCCAGCAAGTGAACTTATTGAGCTGCTGTCATTTGTGTCACCTGACTTGAGGTATTAGTGCCTGGAGAATGATGGTCTAAAGCTTTTTACACAACAAACACACCCATGGGCAGAACTGTTGAATTTGCAATGTGGAAAAGCCATGGAGGTTGGGAATGTTTTCCTGAAAATAAGTGGAGGCCTAGAGGCTAGCTGAATGATGTTTCCAGGAAATTGGGTTAAATTTGCAGGGTTATGGGGAAAGAGTATAGGGAAACTCTTTCGAGTTATCAACAGTCACAGATTGTAACTCTTTCGAGTACAATCACAGTTCTTGGTTTCCGGGAGTGGGACATGAACCCACAACCCTCTGATTCAAAGGCGAGGGTGCTATGAACTGAGCCACAGCTGACACCTCTAAGAGGAGAAAGCTCTTTCGAGTTATCAACAGTCACAGATTGCAACTCTTTCGAGTACAATCACAGTTCTTGGTTTCCGAGAGTGGGACGTGAACCCACAACCCTCTGATTCAAAGGTGAGGGTGCTATGAACTGAGCCACAGCTGACACCTCCAAGAGTATGGGGAAGTGGGATCAATTAGGCAGCTCTTTAAAAGAGCTGGCATAGACATGATGGGCTGAATGACGCTTTCAGAGTTGTGAGATTCTAAGATTATGACCAGAATCGGCAAACTTATTCAGGTAAACTTTTCACCAGGGTGTAAGATTCAAATGTTGGGGGGGTGGAGGGGGGAAGTTAAAAATTGGAACGTAAGGAATAAGAGGAGATGTTTGGAGGAATGCTTTCATCCAAAGGATTGGGTTGAGCTATCAGTGAATAGAATTAAAGTGCTTTGCAGAAATGAATTGAGAAATTAATTGGATGGGTTTCAGCAAAGAGAAGGAATTGAAGAGAGATAGTGGGACAGGGCTAGGGGCCTAGCTAGGGCTGTTCCGTTTAGAAAGGGTGGGCTTGCTGGGTTAAAAGGCCTTTTCCACTTTCTAAAATTCTATTTTTATTTTATTTTGTAATTTTGTTCTTTCTGGCAATCTCACTCCCAAGTCAGTAGGATGTTGGTTCAGGTTCAGAAACTTGAGCTGAAATCCTAGGCTGACAATCCCAGTACTGAGAGAGCACTGCACTGTTGGAGATGCTGTTATATCGAGGTTATGTGTGCCACTCTCCAGAGGGCTTAGTACCCTCATGCCCAAGAGTTGTTTCTCAGTGGTCCCATTTCTGTTTGTGTGAGTTTGCTAGTGTAAATTAGCTGCCATATTTCCCACATTATAATTGTGATCACACTTCGAAAAATAATTAGCTGGCTGTAAAGTGCTTTGAGGCATCCTGAGATTGTGAACAGTGCTATATAAATGCAAAATTTCCCTTTCCTTTACACGTAATTTGGATTAAAAATTGGATAAGTTCCATAATGGGTGGACAATCTGCTCTATCGGATTAGTGCACATGTGGTGCAGGTGAGAATTTAACATCCCCCGTCAATGTTTTAGTTCTTGAATGCAAGTTTATTGAGATTCTTAAGCGCACATACATATGCCATAGCTGTGACAGGAAGCCTGTAACTCGTCTATCCAACTGCATGACCACACAGCACTGTGTTGAACCTCTCCATGAGGGATGTCTGTAAGTTGTGAGGGGAGAGAAAATGCCATAAAAAAATCACACGGCATAATTGCTTAGAGTTTTCACCCACCAACCCATTTCATTCAGCAGATCTCGGGGGGGCAGCAGAAATTCATTTGGATTGGAATGCTTCCTCTATGTTTCTGCCATCCCACTATATCCTGAGGACAGGACTGATGTTATGAGGTCAAAGTTACTATGTAGATACAATTGCTTTTCAATTCCATCCCCCTAGAATGACAGCCAGAGGAACATGTTGTTTGATTCGATTAGTCAACTATCTGTAATAGGCAGAGCACAGACCATACCAACCAGACCATACCATCTGAATATTCCAAAACAATGGGTCTACTGTTAGTTGTGATTCCGTGAATCCTGAGTGTGCTAATAGCTACGCTAACAAGCAATTTAAGATAATCAGTCAAGGTCATAATGTGGCTCATTTAGCTAGAAGCAACATACATTCATATGCAAGGATCTATTCTCTGTAAACAAAAGGAATACGTTCAAGCCTTGCACCTTAATTGAATTACCCAGAAGCATGGGAGCCTGTAGTTCCCCGTTTCTTTCTCCATTGCAACATCTCAGCCAACCAGAGTTGATCTGCCAACCAATCAGGACACTTTTCTCCTGTTGTATACATTGCAGTGATTGTTTGAAATTTGGCATTCTTGCATTTGTCCTGATGAGTACGAGATGAAAAGCTTCGGCAACATGGGCGAGATTCAAGTTCCCGCCCAAAGTCAATGGACTTTTGGCTGCTCTCCAAATTTTCCAGTCCCACCCATGTCAATTCCTGCTATGGGCAGGAGACCGGAAAATCCCAGCCCATATCTTTCTTATCAGCAATACTAAAGTTCTCTGCTTCCAAGCTACTATTTGCACATATGATTTAAATGGTTTAGAAACTGGACTGTTTAAATACTTACTTGAACATGCAAATCATTATTAAAAAATAAGAGGGACAGATGCTAAATTGACAGACTATTTAAACTGGAGTGCCTAATGTACTCTAATTTCAAATTAAAATTGAGTAGGGCCTGAGAGGTTTAATTTCATTACCAACTATTGAGCTAGGAGCTTGAGATATAAATACCTGTTTTATAACCTTTCCATGAAGAATTCAGAACTCTTTTGTTAACATATTGCAAACATTTCCTTTAGTAGACCTTTAATTAATTAGTAGCATTAGATTAATTTTCTGTAGATGTCAGTTCCAATATAACGGGATACAACTTGATATTTAATATGTGATCGAGTCTGGTCTATATTAGCATCAATTCATTGGGGCTGACTGCATAAGAAACTAGCTCTTATAAACTATGTAGTCCAGCTTATGATTCGTTGGTCGGAATTTTCCAGCCCCTCATGCCAGCGGGATCTTCCGGTCCCGCCGATGTGAACGGGAATTTCAATGGCTCACTGGCCATGGGAAAACTTGCCGCAGGGGCCGGGGCTGGAAAATTCCGGTTGTAAAATTTCAAAAACATTCCATTTCTGAGCTAAAATGCAAGCTAATTAATCTAAGTGCATCCATTTGCTGAGTTTACTTTACAACGTTTCACCGATTTCCAAAATCAATGACAGGATTTCTGAGTAGAATAGATACGAAATCTGCAATTAAACATGACGGAGCAAACAATGTCCTGGTGTCTGAATGACCGCGTGGGTCAAGATCTTTTTTTAACACTAAGTACAGAATTTGTACCAGAATTTGAACAATTATAGATGCTGAGAAAAGGATACCCCTGCCCTCAGAATCTAGAGCCACTGGGTCACAGTCTCTGAATAAGGGTTTGACCATTTGGGACTGAGGAGAAGGGTGCGAGTCTTTGGGATCTTTGTAGATAATCGGCCATCGAGGTCGATGGATTTCTGGGCCCTGAGGGAATCAAGGGGTGTGTGGGTATGGAGGCAGAGTTGAGGTAGGCGATCATCCATGATTGTATTGAATTTGGGAAGGCTCAAATGGCCTATTCCTGCTCTGATTTTTTTTAATAGGGATTGATTTGAGAAATGAGGTAAATTCAAAATGGTTGTGCACCCTGACAGAAGAGTTTTCCACACATTCTACCAAGTGCTGAAATAGAAGATTCCTTTCACTAGATTGAAGGCAGTGTTGAACTTGAAACAGGGGAGCCAAAAGTCTCTGAGATTTATTAGCCAACAGTAAAGGCCTCGAAGGTTTTAAGGACTGTGCACTTGAAGTAACAAATCTGCAGTAAAAAGCCTCTACTGAAAGATTTCTTATAAAGGCTAGCTTTCCTTTGAGAATTTTCTGAATTGAGCTGCAGTTTTGCAATAATCTACATTCATTATTAATTAAAGGCCTTGATTTTCCTGGAAGCCGGTTTGGTTCCTACCACAACAACCAATGGCTCTAATTAAACCATTCCTAACAATGGTTGCAAATTCATGACATCCATGGTGGATGTAGAGCAAACCATGGACTGAAGCAGGAAAGGGTAGACTCAATTACTTTACACAGAAAGGGGTGCATGTGTAAAATGAATTAACGAGGGAGACAGATAATGTCGGGAATATTCCTGAAGACCCTACCTAATCCATCGGGTTTTGGAAATGACACTCGCATACCCTCTTTTCATTATTGGCGTACTGTTGCTGTGACCTACGACCCTACCATGAAGTCAGTGTTGACTCATTTTACCAAACCTGCCAGAACTGCATCCAATCAGATTTGGCAACCCTAACCTCAACTGACAGCTCAGATCAATACTGTTAAAGCCAAGCTCTCTTCACCTGCTTGACTGAATTAAGAATATTCTTTGGCACTTTCTGAAGAAAAGCAGTGAGTTCACCTTGGCCAATGTTCCTCACTCACCCAGCACAGCCAAAAACTAAATGAATTAGACATTTGTTCAATTGCTGATTGTGTGGAATGAGCTGATTGTTGTCTTATGGGGAAAGATTGGACAGACTGGGCTTGTTTTCACTGGAGTTTAGAAAAGTGAGGGGTGACTTGATTGAAGTGTACGAGATCATGAATGGCCTTGACAAGGTGGACATGGAAAGGATGTTTCCTCTTGTGGGCGAGTCCCGAACTAAGGGGCGCTGTTTTAAATTTAGGTGTCGCCCTTTTAAGACAGAGATGAGGAGAATTTTTTTTCTCTCAGAGGCTTGTGTGATGATGGAACTCTCTGCCTCAGAAGGCGGTGGAGGTGGGGTCATTGAATATTTTTAAGGTAGAGGTAGCTAGAAGGTTATTAGGCCAGGGAATCAAAGGTTATCGGGATTAGATAGGAATGTGGAATTCGAAACACAAGCAGATCAGCCATGGTCTTATTGAATGGCGGAGCAGGCTCGAGGGGCTGAATGGTCTACTCCTGTTTCTTATGCTCTTAAGTGTGATCTTTCAAACTGATCCTCACACTTCCCTACAAAATGACAGTGACTGCACTTCAGTAATAATCCTTTGGTTATAAAGCGTTTATTAATTGTGCTTGTACATGACAATGAACAATAAGCGGAGGACCTGGAGAGAGTATTTTAGCACCTGTAAAACAATATCCCAACAAGAGTCAGTTCGAGAGAAGAGAGGTGAAATATAAGGGAGCAAGTTAATTATTCGGTCTGTGAATAAAAACAAAAAATGCTGCAAGTACTCAGCAGGTTAATGTTTCAGATCACTGACTTTTCACCTGTTTCTATCCACAGAAGCTGCCTGACCTGTTGAGCATTTCCGGCACTTTTCTTTCAGATTTCCAGCATCTCCAGCATTTCGCTTTTGTATTAATTATTCCGTTGTCATCCTCCTTTGTTCCCTGCTTCAGAAGAAACTTGGCTCTTGATCCTTGACTTTTATCAAACCTGAGAGCTGTAATCTAGTGAAGTGAATCATATAGATTTGAGCAAATTTTAATCACTTTTTTAGAACAGCACTAATTTATCTTTCTTAGAATTAACAAAAGAGGAGGGCCTTTTACTTTCTAGGTCGCAGAACGGGTCACTCAGCATAGTGATATTTCAAGTAAGAGTGTGCATTATAAATGATGCTGATATCACTCGCTGGAAATTAATTTTCTTCTGCCGTTATAAAACGTTTGATTTAGAATGTGAATTGCTTAAATTAAATAATCAAAGGTGGGAAGTGGTCATAGTGTACTATTCAAAACTGGTGAGGCACATAGGGATATAGAAACAAAAGGAGGCCATTCACCTGCTCAGGCCTGTTCTGCCATTCAGCGAGATCATGGCTGATCTGTGATCTAACTCTACACATCTCCCTTTGCCTCATATCCCTTAACCCCTTTGGCTAAAAAAACCCTATCAATCCAGATTTAACATTAACAATTGATCTAGCATCAATCGCCATTTGTGGAAGAGAGTTCCAAACTCCTGCCATTCCTCTTGTGTGGAAATGTTTCCCCAATTTTGCTCCTCAGAGGCCTGGTTCTAATTTTTAGACCATGACCCCCCAGGCCGGAGTTTTTCAGTTAGTGGGTGGGCTTGGCGGGAGCAGGCGGGGGAGGTCGGGAACCCGACTACGCACCGTGATTATAGGCGGGTGGGCCATTTAAGGCCCGTCCAGAGTGATTCGCAGCTCCCGAGATCAGCGGGAAGGGGCGGGTGGTGGTGGGAGGCCAATGTCTGCCAGTCCAATGGCGACCCGGCGGCCTATTCAAAAATGGCGCAGGCAGCCATCCTAAGGCTGCCACTGACTCCAGTTAGTTGCATTATGAGGGAGAACGTCTTTGGAGGGCAGGCCAGGTGGGAGGGCAGGTCGGGCGGGGCAGTCGGCCTCGAGGTTCTCCGATGAGGAGCCTCGCTGCCCTCCTCGAGGAGGTGGCAGCACGCCGCGAGATCCTGGTCCCAAGGGAGGAGGAGTCGCCCCCCCACCTAACATAAGGTGCCTAGGAGGAGGTGGCATCATGAGTCACCCCCCACGATGTGGTGAGATGCACCTGGGTGCGGTGCCGCAAGCAGTTTAATGACATCCTGCGATGGGGAAGGGTGAGTACCGTGTTGGCATGGGTCGACCCAATCTCTCCTCATACAATAATCCTGCCATCCCTGGAATCGGTCTGGTGAACCTTCACTGCACTCCCTCTATAGCATGTATATCCTTTCTTAGATAAGGAGACCAAAACTGCACACAGTACTCCAGATGTGCTCTCACCAAGGCCCTGCACAGCTTCAATGAAGACCAACATACCATTTCCCTTCCTAACTGCTTGCTGCACGATGTTTTACCCGTCAACCGCAATGGCATGTTTTCACGCCGTATCGTCCCAAACCCCCCGCATTAGTTCTGCATTCCCGGAAAACACGCTGTTTCCATGGTGGGCTCTCAATGGCCCGCGATTCCATCATCTCACTGCTTCATCACGCCGGGCGTCATAGTTAAAGTCCAGCCAAGCGCACACATCTCACTGCTTCAGCCCACAACTACTGCAGGGAAGATGTCCACGAAAGGCAAAAAATCTGTAGCCCCCAGGTTTAGTAACACATCACTGGAATGCCTTTTGGACATTGTGGAGGCCCACCACAATGTCCCCTACCCCTCCATGGCCACATGATGGGCAGTGGTGTGACCAACCAGGCTTGGCAGGCGTTGGCAGTGGTGGTCAGTGCCAATGTTGCACAGAAGAGGTTGGTCATCCAATGCAGAAAGAGGATGAATCATCTCATCCATGCTGCCAGAGTAAGGCAACCACGTCATCGCTCTAAATTCACACACTCAGGCCGATCACACATTCACTGGCATCTCACTCACTGCCAGTTCAAGGGACATTGCCACCCATTCTCACACACATACCCTCACATGTCCACCTGGCCTCAACTCCTGTGGATGCTGTGTCCTCATCCCTCAACATCTTGAGACCACTTGCACAGAACAACATGTACCCCCACACACACCCTCGGTTACCCTCATTCCCAGTACAGCCCCTCATCCTGCAGCCTCTTCCCTTGCCTGAGGCCACTTTTCCCCCTTCTCCAAGCAAGCCCTAGCCCTGCAGCCATTGAAAAGCCACACACATATGGTTGACCTGGTAGATAGAGACCTGGCATGAGATGTGATGCTGCCTGTGAAGCCCGGGGCTGATGACTGCGAGTGCTGCCCGAAGCAAAGTAGGCAAACAACCCTGGGCCAAAATCCTTGAACTCCCTCCCTAACAGCACAGTGGGTGTACCTACACCACTTGGACTGCAGCGGTTCAAGAAGGCGGCTCACCACCACCTTCTCAAGGGCAATTAGGGATGGACAATAAATGCTGGCCCAGCCAGCAAAACCCACATCCCATGAATGAATAAAATAAAACCCTTGAAGTCCCGAGTGAAGAGCAGCTTGCCAGGTGCTGTTGTGAAACACGTCGGCTTGTTTTCCTGCCAACTTGGGCGGACGATCCAGCATTGCGGGGGGGGCGGAGTGGGGGGTGGTGGTGGTGGTGGTGGAATAATTCCAGTGGGCAGGTCTAATAATATGCTGGTGTATTCCAATGAGGTTGCCAACATCCGATGGTGGAGAATGCGCTCCCGCCATCAGCAGGCTGAGCGGACAATCGCAAACTGGTTTCCTGCCATCGTGGAATCAATCACGACACGTTGTCCGTTCACGTCATCGAACACACCCAATGCCGGCAGGCACGGCAACTCCCGGCCTCTGTCTCCTTCCCACTCAGCCAATTCCTAAACAGGTCATTATTTGCCTTCAGTTCCATCAACTTCAACTTCAGCTAACTGTCTGATATGAGGGACAGTATCAAATGCCTTCTGCATGTCCATATAAATAACATTGATAGACATTCCCCTGCCCACTGCTTTCGTCACATCTTCAAGTGATTCAACCAGGTTCATCAGGCATGATCCAGCCTTTACAAATCCATACTGACTCTCTCTGATCAGCTGAAAACTTTCAAACTGTTCAGTCACCCCATCCTTATTTACAGATTCTAGCAGATGTTAGGCTGACTGGTCTATAATTCCCTGGTTTCCCTCTGTCACCTTCCTTAAATTGTGGGTGACATGCAAAATTTTCCAAGCTAAAGGAACTATTCATTTTCTAGAATGGCACCAGAGAAAAGGGGCTTCAGTTTTGTGGAGAAATTGGAGAAGCTGAATGTGTTCTGCTCAGAACAGAGGAGGTTAAAGGGAGATTTAATAGAGCTGTTCAAAATCATGGGCATCCCTCATAGAGTAAATAAGGATAAGCAGCTTCCATTGGTAGAGGGAGTTGGTAACCAGAGGGCATGGGTTTAAGGTCATTGGCAGAAGAGCCGAGGTGGAGAGGAGGAGAAAGTTTTGATGCAGCAAGTTGTTCTGGTCTGGAATGCACTGCCTCAGAGTGGTGGAGGCAGATTCAAAAGCAACTTTTGAAATAGAATTTTATATATACTTAGAAAGCAAAAATTACATGGCTTTGAGAAAGAGAAGGCGTGTAGGGCTAATTGGCCAGCTCTTTCAATAACCGGGCAGAACCACGATAGGCCTTATGTGTGTTATCATTCTACCATTCGGGGTGGTTCTAGTCCTTCGTTATGTGGGTGACTCTTTACTGCCATCAGGGCAAATAGTGATGGGAAATCAATCCTGTCATGTTAAAGTTGGCGATATCAAAGAGTAAATTAAAATAATTACGATGCACATTATAGTGAATTTAATTTCTATAACACATTTTCCATGGAATGGTTTAAGTTGCCATGGCATCAACAATACTTTCTTAGTTAGTGTTATTGAGAGTAAAAATGTAATTATTAAGGAGGTGAATTTGGTCCACGTCAGTCGCATGTACCAGGCTCATTGCTGATTTCTCACCTTGGTGGTTTTCACTTCCCATTCAATTGAAAAATTTAGCCACAATTTTTGATTTTAAGCAATTAAAAACAGCAGCGAGACAAGGAAATGAGTCTCCAAAAAAGGAAAAGAAGTGGAATGAAGTTTGGGCATGGTGAGAAATAGGCTGTCAATTCACTACTAGCAGGTTTGAGCTATTTGCATAGACCAATCTCATCCCCTAAAGCTTGCATTTGTGTCATGGCTCTTTACGCAGTGATCGATTTTCGTTCCTGTCCTTTGACTATAATTTGTTCCACTGATTAGTCTTTGTTTACTGTGGCTGTACTCAAGTACAGTAATGAATTGTCAGCACTCACGTTTCTAAATTTCTCTCATGTGTGCCTCTGGGAATTTTACCATGCTTGAATCCTGACAACGAGATTAGTATAAATGTTATTTTGCCTGTATGCTGCTGTGTTCATTCTATCTGTTGGACAATTCCCTCAAACACCACAGCCATATGGAAATCAACCCTTTCAATTAAAGACAACTTTGAGCCATAGGCAAGGGTAACATCGTGTGAATGGGGAGCATTGCGATGTATGATTCTCTCAGTTTTAACTTGGGTCATATTTAGAAGCGATGAAAATGGAAGCAAGGAGGTAATGTTGAATTTGAACAAAATCGTTGGGATACTCGAGTTGTGTGCACTCCATTTTAGGAAGGATTTAAACACAATGGAAACACGGAGGGCAGGTTCAATAGGAAAACATTTCTATAGCACCGTCCATCATCTCAATTTCTGTTCATGGGATGTGGGCATCACTGGCTAGACAGCATTTATTGCCCATGCCTAATTGCATTTAAGAGTCAACCACATTTGCTGTGGGTCTGGAGTTACATGTAGGCCAGACCAGGTAAGGATGGCAGATTTCCTTCCCTAAAGGATATTAGTGAACCAGGTGGGTTTTTACAACAATGGTTTCATGGTCATCATTAGACTTATAATTCCAGATTTTTTTTCATTGATTTCAAATTCTACTATCTGTGTGGTGGGATTTGAACCTGGGTCCCCAAAGCATTATCCTGGGTCTCTGAAATACTAGCCCAGTGACAATACCACTATGCCACCACCTCCCCTGGCCAACAAATTACTTTTGAGGTATTATCACTGGTATAATGTATGAGATGTAACAACCAATTGTACACAGCAAGTTCTCACAATCAGCAGTATGATGATGATGATCCTCAGTGATACTGGTTGATGGATAAGTGAGAATGATAGATGGTGGTTGGTGCACATTTCCCCATTTTGGCAGGCTTAGGCTTTGGTGTGCTTTCTCTCTTATGGCCTGGCCTACAAACTGAATGGTCTCACTCAAAGTTCTCCACAGAATCTCTTTCCCTGCAATCAAATGCCCGATTCTGTTTCCTGAGTTCCGTTTGCCTCACAGTATGCACTGCTTTTACTTGAGTTAAATCTTTTATTGTCTCCAAGACACCTTGGATGTCTTGGAGACAATGATAATGCTTTATTTGGGACCCTGACTATGATCCTGGTGTGAATCTGTTCATCCTTTAAGGCTCTGCAATCACAACCTATATAGATTGTCACTAAACAAGTCCATGTCTTTGCCTGGTCTTTGCTTAATTTTGTTAAATTTAGCTCTCTCTATTATTAAATTCTGATGGATGCTGAAATAAGAGTTGGAAGCATGAAGGGCTTCTTCATAAGAAGTTGAAGTCACATCAACCCCCTCCCTTGCTATCATGTTGTCAGCAATAGATCCTACTGCATAAAGTAGTGTGTTGATTTTTTTTGGGTAAGCCTGAAGCAGTTCTGTACTTTGTCAACCTTTTTCTCCAGTTTTCCCAGTTCTGGGCCTGTTGCAAGCCTTCTGCACTCTGAAATGGTTCTGGGAGTGTTAGTGTGGATTCTATGCATCTGCGGAGACCTGAAATTATTCTTGCTTCTGTGTGCTGCTGCCTTCTGCTTCAGGCCTGTGCTCACTGCTGTCCAGCCTCCGGGTCTGGGCCTCAGCTTGTATCTGCAGCTCCCACGGTGTTCCGACATCTTGGTGAGTCTTAATTATTTTTTGTCTTTCCTTGAAAGATCCCTTCTCTTGCCAGCCTTGTGCCTTTTTAAAGTTAGACGACCCTTTTATTCACTATCACCATATTTTGCTCAGTGGCTGGGGTCTGGGCGAGGGTTTTGGTGAATGTCTATTCTCCCAAAGTATGCTGCTCAAGTCCGTAGTTTCTCAAAATGGCTACACTTTATTCATAGCAAGAATTTGAACATTTGAATATCTACAGGAGGTCGGAGCTTCTCTTCCTTCCAGATCTCGCTTATTTCTCAGTCATGTGATCATACATCATTATTACACCAGCAGTTTCTGATATTAATCTTTTCCTCCATAGAGACAGGAGGAAAAGGGTAATGGTCGATTGATGTTTTGGTGACTGGAAGCTGTTTTTTAAAAATTAATTTACGGGATGTGGGTGTCGCTGGCTGGGCCATCATTTATTGCCCTTACTTAATTGCCCCTTGAGAAGGTGGTGGTGAGCTGCCTTCTTGAACCGCTGCAGTCCATGTCATGTAGGTACACCCATAGTGCTGTTAGGGAGGGAGTTCCAGGATTTTGACCCAGCGACAGTGAAGGAACGGCGATATAGTTCCAAGTCAGGATGATGAGTGACTTGGATTTGATCTTTTACCGATCTCGCCCCTTCAGGCGTAAACCTTGCTGGGGTGTCCGGTTTTCTTGGGCAGCAGCACAGTCTGGATGTTGGGCAGGACCCCACCCTGGGCTATGGTGACCCCTCCCAGCAGCTGGTTGAGCTCCTCGTCGTTGCGGATGGCGAGCTGCAGGTGGCGGGGGGGTGATGCGGGTGGTCTTGTTGTCCTGGGCCGCGTTGCCGGCCAGCTCGAGGATCTCGGCCATCAGGTACTCGAGGACAGTGGCCAGGAAGACGGGGGCTCTGGCCCCGGCCCGCTCGGCATAGTGAACCTTGTGCAGCAGCAGGTGGATACGGCCGACAGGGAACTGGAGACCGGCTCTGGAGGAGCCAGTCTTGGCCTTGGCGCGTCCTTTGCCTCCGGTTTTACCACATCCAGACATCTCTCCCTCAGAACAATCTTCTCCGACTGACAGCCAGAGAACTTCCAGGTGGTGGTGTTCTCATCCATATGCTGCCCTTATCCTTCTACATTCTAGCTGTCGTGGGTTTGGAAGGTGCTGTCTAAGGAGGCTTGGTGAGTTTCTGCAGTGCATCTTGTACATGGTACACACTGCTGCTACTGTGCATTGATGGTGGAGGGAGTGGATGTTGTGGATGTGGTGCCAATCAAGTGGGCTGCTCTGTCCTGGATGGTGTCGAGATTCTTGAGTATTGTGGGAGCTGTACTCATCCAGGCAAGTGGGGAGTATTCCATCACACTCCTGACTTGTGCCTTGTAGATGGTGGACAGGCTTTGGGGAGTCAGGAGGTGAGTTACTCACTGCAGGATTCCTAGCCTCTGACCTACTCTTGTAGCTACCGTATTTATATGGCTAGTCCAGTTCAGTTTCTGATCAATGGGAGACCCAGGATGTTTCCAGTGGGGCTCTGCAGGGTTCAGTACTAAGTCCCTTATTTTTTTGGAATATATCAATGCTATAGATTTATATGTAGAGGGTATTGTTAGGAATCTTGCATATGGTACAAGATTGGCATATGGTTCACAGTGAAGAAGAAGATGTAGACCACAGGAAGATATCACTGGACTGGTCAGGTGGGCAGAAAAATGGCAAGTGAAGTTTGCTACAGACAGGTGTGGGGTGATGCTTTTGGAGAGGATGAACAAGGCTAGGGCATATAGAACACATGGATGGATGCTGAGAAGTGCAGAGGAACAGCGGGGCTTTGAGTACATGTCCACAGATCCCTGGTGGTTGCTGTACAAGTAGATAAGGTGGTTATGAAGGCATTGGGGTACTTTCCTTTATTAACCAAGGCATTAGGATATTGAAGCAGCAAGAAGCTAAGTTTCCTTCAACAGCAACTTCCAAACCCATGTTCCCTACAACCTAGAAGGACAAGGGCTGTGGACACAAGGGAACATCACCACCTGCAAGTTCCCCTTGAAGCCATCATCCTGACTTGAAGCTATATTGCCGTTCCTTCACTGTTGTTGATTAAAAACCTGAAACTCCCTCCTTAACAGCACTGTGGGTGTACCTACACCACATGGACTGCAGCAGTTCAAGAAGGCAGCTCACCACCACCTTCTCAAGGGCAATTAGGGATGGGAAATAAATGCCGGCCCAGCCAGTGACACCCACATCCCATGAATGAATAATAAACAAAAATAGTTATTCTAGATCTCTGTAAAACACTAGTTAGACCATAGCTAAAGTATTGCACACAGTTCTGGTCACTGTATCATAGTAAGGATGTGTTCATACTAGAGGGGGTGCAGAGGAAATTTAGACGGATGTTGGCAGGGCTGGAGAATTTTAGGTATGAGGAAAGATTGGATAAGCTGGAAAGCAGAATACTGCAGGTGCTGAAAATCTGAAATCAAAACAGAAAATGCTGGCAGTACTGAGCAGGTGAGGCAGCTGTTAGGCCTGCTGAGTATTTCCAGCATTCTCTGTTTTTAATTTGGATAGACTAGGGTTGTCATCTTTGGAATGAAGGAGCTTGAGGGGAGATTTAATTAAAGTGGATAACATTTTGAGGGGCTCTGGATAGGGTGAATAAGAAGGATTTATTTCCATTAGCAGAGAGGTCAATAACCAGGGAGCATAGATTTAAAGTGATTGACAGAAGCATTAGAGGGGGGTTGAGGAGAATCATTTTTTCATGCAGATAGTGGCCAGAATCTAGAACTTACTGCCTGCAAGTGTGGGAGAGGCAGAAACCTTCATTACATTGAAAAATTACTCGGAGATGCACTTGAAGTAACCCATGTGGAGCTGCAAAATAGGATTAGGCTAGACAGCTCTTCTGCTGCTGACACAGACACAATAGCAAGATTTTAAAGGTTATAACAAAGCTTTTTATTATTCATTCACAGGATGTGGGTGTTGCCAGCTGGGCCAGCATTTATTTCCAGCCCCTAATTGCCCTTGAGAAGGTGGTGGTGAGCTGCCTTCTTCAACTACTGCAGTCCATGTGGTGTAGGTACACCCACAGAGCTGTTAGGAAGGGAGTTCCAGGATTTTGACCCAGCGACAGTGAAGGAACGGCGATATATTTCCGAGTCCAGGATGGTGAGTGACTTAGAGGGGAACTTGCAGGTGTTGGTGTTCCCATGTGTCTTCTGCCCTTGTCCTTCTGGGCGGCAGAACTGTGGGTTGGAAGGTGCTGTCGATGAAGCCTTGGTAGTGCAGTGCATCTTGTAGACGGTACACCCTGCTGCCACTGTGCGTCAGTAGTGTAATAATGATAGATTCCATTAACTGGTAAAATGGGAAAGAGCAGACACAAGACACAAACAAAAAAGCTTAAAGTGAAGTTCGAAAGAATAGTCTCCACAGAGATTGGCAGGAATGTGGAACCTTCCACCAGAAACCATTGGAGCAGAATCTGTAAATTGTCTTAATAGCGGATGAGGTAGTTGCTCATGAAAAGGCAAATACTGTAGGATGTGAATAGCAAACAGCAAAGCTGAGTTACAATAGGCAAAGCACCAGCATGTAGCAGATGCCTTGAACAACCTACCTGTCTGCTGTGTTTCCTACACTGCAACACTACATTTCAAAAACACTTCATTGGCTGGAAAGCACTTTGTGTCCTGAGCACATGAAAAGCTGTAGAAATACAAATCATTTTCCTTGTTTTTATTTTTCCTATAATGGATTAGCAAATGGGAAAAAAGTATTCCCATTCTCACAGTGGCTTTTTGGTGTCTCTTGGTTCGTTCTTGTTTTTGTGATTTTAATAAAAGGTGAAATCCTTTTCACACCACTTCTACTGCAACAACTCTCCAAAATTTATGTGGAAAATTCTGTCAGCCGGTAAAGAGAAAAGTAATTGAACCTGTCACTTGCTGTAAGGCCTGTCCCAATAGTGACTGGAAGTGCTGATTGTGTAAGGGTCCTAAAACCTATGCGGCATAACTTAATTATTTTTACTCCTAATTATCAAATTACTGTCATCTCTCTGTCATGTTCTCTTCCACATTAAACCACCACCAGCTGATATTGTGAGAACCACTAAAAGTAACTTTGAATACCTAAACAGTGCATTTTCTCTGGACAGTAAACTTTTGTTCATTATGAGGTTGTGGGGTGTCACTGCCAATGCCAATATTTATTACCCAATCTCTAATTGCCCTTTCAGAAGGTAATGGTGAGCCTTCTTCATAAGTGGTTTAATGGAACTGAGTGATTCTCCAGGCCATTTCAGAGGGTGTTTAAAAGGTAACCACATCGCTGTGGATCTGGAGTCACATGTCGGCCGGAACAGGTAAGAACGACTCCCTTTTCTAAAGGGCATTAGTGAACCAGCTGGTAACTGGCCCCCCAACAACCTCATGGGCCAGGAACTTTCCTATGGTGGGCGGGGGGAGCGGGCGGGCGCGGAGCCGATTGCCGCACACGATCGGCTTTGCGTCGCCATTTTACGCAGGCGGGTCAATTAAGGCCCGCCCAGCGTAAATTGCGGATCCCGAGATCAGCGGGAAGGGACGGGTACAGGCAGCCGTCCCAAGGCTGCCACTGATGCCGGTCAGGAGCATGGCGGAGAGCAGGCCAGGCCGGAGGGCAGGTCGGCGGGGCAGTCAGCTCCGATGAGTACCTCGCTGCCCTCCTTGAGGAGGTGGCAGCACGCCGCCAGATCCTGGTGCCAAGGGATGGGAGGAGAAGGCCCCCCCACCCCACCCCAGCATAACAAAACGTGCCTGGGAGGAGCTGGCAGAATGGGTCAGCCTCCATGATGTGGTGAGACGTACCTGGGTGCGGTGCCACAAGCGGTTTAATGACCTCATGTGATCGGGAAGAGTGAGTACCATGTTGGCATGGGTCACTTAGCCCAGCAGGTAGGTTAGCCTCCCCCTCTCCCCCCCACTCCGGCCTCACCGCAACTCAGAATTTTGTTTTTGAATTCATTCGTTCACAAGGATGTGGCCTTCGCTGGCTGGGCCAGCATTTATTGCCTATCCCTAGATGCCCGTGAGAAGGTGGTGCTGAGATGCCTTCTGTATCCGCTGCAGTCCATGTGGTGCAGGAATACCCACGGTGCTGTTTGGGGACGGGTTCCAGGATTTTGACCCAGTTTCAGTGAAGGAACGGCAAAACATTTCCAAGTCAGGATGCTGAGTGACTTGGAGGGGAACTTCCAGGTGGCGGTGTTCCCATCTATCTGCTGCCCCTTGTCCTTCTAGGTGGTAGTGTTCGTGGATTTGTAAGGTCATAGATTGTGAGTGGCAAATGTGATGGAGGCAACATCTGGGCAAGGGGGTCAGCCCTCGCTGCTTGGAGTGTGTGTACGGCAACTCCAGGGTCAGGAATCAGATGATGAGGTTTTCCTCAGGTGAGGGTGGCAGGGCTGCGATGACAATGCAGGTACAGGGCGGACTAATCAATGCTCCTCTCTCCTTTCAGGCAAAGACAGCCCACAATACCGCAGAGCGGCTGCGGACTGGTGGAGGGCAGGCCCACCTTCTCATCATCACCAGATACGAGCAGGAGGCACTGTGGCCAGAGAGGCGCCATGCGCCTAGATCAACCGGTCGCAGTGAGGTTGGGGTGCCAGTGGGAGGTAAGAGTGTCGTGCACTGAGGTCTCAACGTCTGTCAGTGCAAATATTCCACTGTTGACTGTATATTGATTTCAGCCTCCAACATGGGATCCCCATTGATATTGGGAGGAGGAGCGCAACCTGATCCGGGTGTCCGGCATTCACATTAACAGTGTAATGACTTCAACTAATCAAACATCCTTGTTCTTCCTTCCAGCCTCTCCAGAGCACGCCCGGACTCAGGAGGCAGAGGGACCGCCGCTGACCCCTGAGGGCACTGAAAATATAAACGCACCAGCGTCACACCCTCTCAGCCAGGCAGGCACCAGCGCAGATACCAGCACCTCGGTGGGGATAAGGTCATCGGCTAGTGTGCCGGTGCACAGCAGTGAGGGCACGTCATACTCACTTGAGGTGTGGGCGGAGACAGAGAGTGCTCAGGGCACAGCAGTCGGGGCACTGCTGGGGACCAGGAACATGCTCAGTCGGTGGCTGATGATGGGCCTCTGGAATCGTCCCTGAGGCAGCAGATGCTCAATGTCCAGCAGGGTGTGCGAGGGGATCTAGCGGAGATACATGAGGGAATGCGTGCCATGGTCTCCGTGATGGAGGAGTCCATGTGGAGCATCAGCAATACGATGACCCTCATGGCCGAGCACACAGCCTCCTCCATGGAGAGAGTGGCGACTCTGATGGAGAGGCTCCTCCAAGAGAACAATCAGGGCTTCCTGGGGATGCGCTCGGACCTGCAGCCCTCACAGCGGCATTGACCTCAGGTGGTCAGTGTCAATGTGGGAGATGGATTGGGCACCCAGTATCCCAGCTAGGTTCCCGTCCATCAATGGTGAGCAGGGAGGTCCAGAGCAACCTGACGTTGACGCACGAGTCCAGGCGCTCTGGATGACGGCAGCAGCTCCTCCACTCCTCTGCCAGTGACCATGGCATCTGATGAGGCTGCGATGACTGGGGAGATGCCAGCCATGCCACTGGCTGCTCCCTCTCAGGCAGGACCTGCACAGGCTCCACGGGCCAGAGGACGCCCGCCAAGGTCATCAAGGCCAACAGGACAGCAGAGTGAGCAGGCTGTCTCCAATCCCACTGCCAGCGAGAGGAGAGCACTGAGACATTGCACCCACAAGCGTAAGCATAAATCACCTTAGGCACAACACGGGCTTATCACTAGTGGGTTTCTTTTGCCCCATGTTTAAGTTACTTTTAAGTTGGTGTGCTGTTCAACACCTTTTAATGTACTCTGATTTCTGTTCGCAAATCATTAAATGTTTTGGTTCTCAACAAGCCTCTGGGTGATTCATTAGTTCTGCAGGTGCAGGGGAACCCATGATGTTATGAGTGACTTGTTTGTCATTGAGCTTTATTGAAATGGCACATAGTGCATATTGTTAACCAAGCAAATGTTTTCTCTTAGGTATCGAGTATGGAGCCTGCAGCCCTGGCATGTGTTGGTGGTTCATCTTTGGCAGGCTAGCTGAAGGAGTATTGGATCAAAGCCTCCCAGGTGTCCCTGCCTCCCTGGAGGTTGCTCTGGTTAGCGTCTACCCCCTCAGCGTTCTCCTGAGCGTGCTCGTCCTCGGACTCACCACTGGACTCATCGCCTGCTCCCCGAGCAGCTGTGTCAACATCATCTTCCTCCACTGTGTCCCCCCTTTCCAGCGCCAGATTATGGAGAGCGCAGCACACAACCACTATCAGTGACACATGACCTGGGGGGTATTGCAGTGCGCCTCCTGAATGGCCCAGGTATCAGAAACGCATCTTGAGAAGACCGATGGTTCTCTCTGCCACACCCATGTGGTGCCCTGGCTCCTATTGTACTGCTGCTCAGCTTCTGTTCTTGGATGGCGGAGAGGCGTCATGAGCCACCTTCTGGGGGGATAGCCCTTGTCACCCAGCAGCCATCCATCCAGCCGGGCTGGAGCACTGAAGAGCCTCGGCGCCTGGGAGTGTCTGAGGATGTAGGCGTCGTGGGAGTTGCCTGGGTACCTTGCACAGACTTGTAGAATCAGCATCCTGTGGTCACACACTATCTGCACGTTCATGGAGTGGAAGCCCTTCCTGTTGACGAAGGCACCGGGCTCACCGGCTGGCGCCTTGATGGCCACATGTGTACAGTCTATAGCACCCTGGACACGGGGGAAGCCAGCAATGGCCGCAAAGACTCTGGCTCGTTCTGCCTGACTGGCCTCATCCGAGCGGCAGTGAATGAAAGTCAAGGCACGCCTGAACAGAGCTTCTGTCACCAGCTTGACACAACTGCGGACAGCTGATTGGGAAACTCCACAAAGATCCCCCACTGAGCCCTGGAAAGAGCCGGAGGCATAGAAGTTGAGGGCAATCGTGACCTTCAACGCCACTGGCATGGGGTGTCCACCCACACAGTTGGAGCTGACCTCAGGGCTGATCATCTGACAGATGGAGGTCACTGTCTCCCTTGAGAGATGTAGCCTCCTTCGGCACTGCACCTCAGACATAATGAGGTAACTGCATCGCTGCCTGTAACTCCTGGTAGCAGGATAGTGGCATCTTCTGCGGCCCCTTCCACCCTGCACTTACTGTTGGCCCTGCGCCCCTTGTGCCTGCGCCTGTCCTCCCACAGTTTGCTCCCCTGGAGGCTGAATATAGACTCCTGGCCTCCTCCCCCTTCTGGCCCTCTCTTCCCCCTCAGAGGAGGTGTCTCCAGCGGAGAGCACAATCCCCATTCCCAGGGTAAGGGAAGGCTGTCTGATACCTGCTAGGCCCCAAGTGTTATTATTCCTCCAGAGCCCTAAACTGAAGCCTGATCTTTCTGTCAAAGCAGCTCTGAAGCGAAATGAAGTTGTCCTGTTCACACAAGCAAGTAGCAGTAAGTAAAAAACTAAAGTTCCAACTACTCCCTTTAGTGAGCCCACTTGCCCCTCTTATCCCGCCCTTGGATGAGGTTTTTAAAAACGTGGCCTACCTGCCTGTCCTTTGCGCCCATGCGATGCCCTGAAAATCGCACGGGCTGTGAAAAATCATCTCCAATTACTGCCTCAAGGGCCTTAACTGGCCCGTTAATTAATGGCGGGCGTGCCTTGGAACTCATAGCGTCCCCGCCTTCCGAAATCGTGATGGTGTGCGGTGATGTCGGGACACCCGCCCAACACCATCGCGTGTCATTTTGTGCGTCGGCGGGTCAGGTCCTGGGGCGTGCCGCCGACCGGAAAATCCTGCCCGTGGATTTTTTTTTAATGATCCTGGCTTTAAAAAAAACTCTTAGGAGATTAAAGAGCAGGTATTCACTAACTTGGATGCCATCCGTTCAAAAGAAATGGAAGTTTAATAATCTCAGTTCTCAGATTCCAATAGCAGCACAGAGTTCTGCAGATAGGATCACTCTATCAACTGCCCTACTTCTTGTGTAACAAAATTAGATATCAGTTGTGTACAGAACCAATGTAAATATCAAATCTTAACTTGCCTCCCTTATTCTTCAGTTGCTATAGAAGTAGGCCTGTTAACTCACAAGTAGGAGAAATTAGTTTCAATATCAGTTTTCACTAACATTCATACCCCAAACTTCCTTACAATCCCAGATGAGTGAACTGTGAAGTAAAGGGACTTGCAATAGGAAAGGCAGATCAACCATCTCTTTGGTTGTTTGGGTGACTCAATGATAGAGTAGCAATTATTTCATACTGAAACCGGGGCTGAAAGGTATAAGTTATAAGGACAGTTTGCAAAGACCAGGTTTATATTCCTTTGGATATAGAAAATCAATTTGATCAAGATGATAAAGAGTCAAAAGGGTGAATAGAGAGAAACCATTTCCATTGATGGGGGGAGTTCAGAACAAGAGCGCATAACCTTAAAATTGGGCCATTCAGGGGTAATGTCAGGAAGCAATTCATCACACCAAGTGATGTGGAAATCTCCTCCCTCCTAAAAGCTGTTATGGCTGGAGGTCAATTGAAAATTTCAAAACGAGAATGTTACATTTTTTTTTGTTAGGCAAGGACATTAAGGGTATGGAATCAAGGTGGGTAGATGGGGTTACAATACAGATCAACCGTGATCGAATTGAATGGTGGACAGGTTTGAAGGCTTTCCTATATTCCTACAATTGTGCCTGTAGCAGGGATGCCTAAGTTTCTGTTGATCGTGGTGTGTACAATGGTATCTTGGGGGTCATAAAGTTTAAATCAATTTGCCAGTAACTTTTAGATATTGAAAGTTGCTGCCACATACATATCCTGGTCTTCTGATGAAATGTTACTAAGAGTAGACATTTCCCGATCCTCCAAGCACTACAAAATTCAGATAATAACATAAGCGCAAACAGAAATAAATTATCGAGACTTTAGTGGTTATGTAGCTAAGGACAGGAGCCAGAAACAAAAGAAAGAAAACCTTTGTATTTCTGGAATACTTTCGTGGCCTCAGGATGTACCCACACTGCTTAATAATCAACGAATAATGTCCATGCCCATATGCAGCAAGACCTGGACATCATTCAGGCTTGGGCTGATAAGTGGCAAGTAACATTTATGCCACACATTGCCAGGCAATGACCATTCCCAACAAGAGAGAATCTAACCATCTCCCCTTGACATTTCATGGCATTACCATCACTGAATCCGCCACTATCAACATCCTGGGAGTTACCATTGGCCAGAAACTGAACTGGACTAGCCATATAAATAATGTGGCTATATAAGCAGGTCAGAGGCTAGGAATCATGAGAGATGTAACCTCCTGACTTCCCAAAGCCTGTCCATCATCTACAAAGTACAAGTCAGGAGTGTGATGGAATACTTTCCCTTTGCCTGGATGTCTGCAGCCCCCACAACACTCAAGAAGCTTGACACCATCCAGGACAAAGCAGACCATTTGATTGACATCCCGTCCACCACCTTAAACATTCAATCCCTCCACCACAGACGCACTGTAACAGCGGTGTGTACCATCTACAAGATGCACTGAAGGAATTCACCAAGGCTCCTTAGACAGCACCTTCCAGACCTGCAAACTCTACCACCTAGAAGGACAAGGGCAGCAGATACATGGGAACACCATCACCTGCAAGTTCTCCTCCAAGCCACTCACCAACCTGACTTGGAAATATATTGCCGTTCCTTTACAGACACTGGTCAAAATCCTGGAACTCTCCCCCTAACAGCATTGTGGGTGTACCTACACCACATGGACTGCATTGATTCAAGAAGGCAGCTCACCATCGCCTTCTCAAGTGCAATTAGGGATGGGGAATAAAAATGCTGACCTAGCCAGCGAAGCCCATGTCTCGTGAAAGAATAAAAGAAAGCAAGGTTCCACAAACAACAACGTGATAATTACCAGATTGTACATGATTTATTGATTTTTTTTATTGGACTAAATATTGGCCGCTATGAAGAGCTCCTCTACCCTATTTCAGTGCCATGGAATTTTATATATCCATGAAGAGGATAGATTTGACCTTGGTTTAACATCTCATCCCAAAGACAGCATCTCCAACCATACAGCGTTCCCTCAGGACTCCGCTGGGAATGTCGGCCTAGTTTATGTGTTCAAGTCTCTGGAGTGGGACTTGAACCCACAACCCTCCGACTTAGAGGAAGCAGTGTTACCCACTGAATTGCAGCGGACTCAAAAAACTACAGCTTTGACAATCCTGACCGATCAGAATATCAACATTTAAAACCTGTGAGGAAGCCATTCAGCCTGTTTTGTTGGCTCCAGCCCTCGTCAAGATAATCCAAACCCCATCTCATTGCCGAGCTCTCTCTGTGAGACTGTACCTTTCTTTACTTCAAATCTTTATTGCTTTTTCCCATTAAAAGGAGCAAAGTTTCAACCATTCCTTGGGACTAAGTATCCTACACTCCAACAACTCGCTGTGCGAATGCATTCCTTGCAATTTTTCCTGTTATTCTCTTTTGTGGTAATTTTTGATGGCTTCTTGTCACTTACTCCCCCACCAGGAGAAATAGTCTTTCCCTATTCAATCTCTGAATGTCCTTTGTAACCTTTAAAAATCTTTAGTAAAATGCCTCTATTATATATTCCCAGTCTTCTCTCTTAATTATACTTTCTAATCTCTGCATCAGTTGGTGTATTTATGATTTTATATTGAAAATGTCTTCTATAATGGGGCACCAAAAACTGCATCCAATTCGGGAAATAAAAAGCTGTTCTTAGTAAATGTGGCCATGCAGTTGTCGATTGTCGTAAAAACCCAACTTGTTCATTGATTTCCTATATGGAAGGCAGCCTGCTGTCCTTACCCTATCTGGCCAGTATGTGATTCCGATCCTAGTCTGGTCTCCATGTGAATCTGATCCCAATCTGGTCTATATGTGAACCCAACCCCAGCCTGATCTATATGTGACTCTGATCCGAGCCTGGTCTACATGTGACTCCTGTCTCAGTCTGGTCTATATGTGACTCTGATCCCAGTCTGGTCTATACGTGACTCCGATTCCAGTCTGGTCTATATGTGATTCTGATCCCAGTCTGGTCTATATGTGATTCTGATCCCAGTCTGGTCTATATGTGACTGATCCCAGTCTGGTCTATATGTGACTCTGATCCCAGTCTGGTCTATATGTGATTCTGATCCCAGTCTGGTCTATATGTGACTCTGATCCCAGTCTGGTCTATATGTGACTCTGATCCCAGTCTGGTCTATATGTGACTCTGATCCCAGTCTGGTCTATATGTGATTCTGATCCCAGTCTGGTCTATATGTGACTCTGATCCCAGTCTGGTCTATATGTGACTCTGATCCCAGTCTGGTCTATATGTGACTCTGATCCCAGTCTGGTCTATATGTGACTCTGATCCCAGTCTGGTCTATATGTGATTCTGATCCCAGTCTGGTCTATATGTGACTCTGATCCCAGTCTGGTCTATATGTGACTCTGATCCCAGTCTGGTCTATATGTGACTCTGATCCCAGTCTGGTCTATATGTGACTCTGATCCCAGTCTGGTCTATATGTGACTCTGATCCCAGTCTGGTCTATATGTGACTCTGATCCCAGTCTGGTCTATATGTGACTCTGATCCCAGTCTGGTCTATATGTGACTCTGATCCCAGTCTGGTCTATATGTGACTCTGATCCCAGTCTGGTCTATATGTGACTCTGATCCCAGTCTGGTCTATATGTGACTCTGATCCCAGTCTGGTCTATATGTGACTCTGATCCCTGTCTGGTCTATATGTGACTCTGATCCCAGTCTGGTCTATATGTGACTCTGATCCCAGTCTGGTCTATATGTGACTCTGATCCCAGTCTGGTCTATATGTGACTCTGATCCCTGTCTGGTCTATATGTGACTCTGATCCCAGTCTGGTCTATATGTGATTCTGATCCCAGTCTGGTCTATATGTGACTCTGATCCCAGTCTGGTCTATATGTGATTCTGATCCCAGTCTGGTCTATATGTGACTCTGATCCCAGTCTGGTCTATATATGATTCTGATCCCAGTCTGGTCTATATGTGATTCTGATCCCAGTCTGGTCTATATGTGACTCTGATCCCAGTCTGGTCTATATGTGACTCTGATCCCAGTCTGGTCTATATGTGACTCTGATCCCAGTCTGGTCTATATGTGACTCTGATCCCAGTCTGGTCTATATGTGACTGATCCCAGTCTGGTCTATATGTGACTGATCCCAGTCTGGTCTATATGTGACTCTGATCCCAGTCTGGTCTATATGTGACTCTGATCCCAGTCTGGTCTATATGTGACTCTGATCCCAGTCTGGTCTATATGTGACTCTGATCCCAGTCTGGTCTATATGTGACTCTGATCCCAGTCTGGTCTATATGTGACTCTGATCCCAGTCTGGTCTATATGTGACTCTGATCCCAGTCTGGTCTATATGTGACTGATCCCAGTCTGGTCTATATGTGATTCTGATCCCAGTCTGGTCTATATGTGACTCTGATCCCAGTCTGGTCTATATGTGACTCTGATCCCAGTCTGGTCTATATGTGCCTCCGATCCCAGTCTGGTCTATATGTGACTCTGATCCCAGTCTGGTCTATATGTGACTCTGATCCCAGTCTGGTCTATATGTGACTCTGATCCCAGTCTGGTCTATATGTGCCTCCGATCCCAGTCTGGTCTATATGTGATCCTGATCCCAGTCTGGTCTATATGTGACTCCGATCCCAGTCTGGTCTATATGTGATTCTGATCCCAGTCTGGTCTATATGTGATTCTGATCCCAGTCTGGTCTATATGTGATTCCGATCCCAGTCTGGTCTGTATGTGACTCTGATCCCAATCTGGTCTATATGTGATTCTGTCCCAGTCTGGTCTATATGTGATTCTGATCCCAGTCTGGTCTATATGTGACTCTGATCCCAGTCTGGTCTATATGTGATTCTGATCCCAGTCTGGTCTATATGTGACTCTGATCCCAGTCTGGTCTATATGTGACTCTGATCGCAGTCTGGTCTATATGTGATTCTGATCCCAGTCTGGTCTATATGTGATTCTGATCCCAGTCTGGTCTATATGTGACTCTGATCCCAGTCTGGTCTATATGTGACTCTGATCCCAGTCTGGTCTATATGTGATTCTGATCCCAGTCTGGTCTATATGTGACTCTGATCCCAGGCTGGTCTATATGTGACTCTGATCGCAGTCTGGTCTATATGTGACTCTGATCCCAGTCTGGTCTATATGTGACTCTGATCCCAGTCTGGTCTGTATGTGATTCCGTACCCAGTCTGGTCTATATGTGACTCTGATCGCAGTCTGGTCTATATGTGATTCTGATCCCAGTCTGGTCTATATGTGATTCTGATCCCAGTCTGGTCTATATGTGATTCTGATCCCAGTCTGGTCTATATGTGACTCTGATCCCAGTCTGGTCTATATGTGATTCTGATCCCAGTCTGGTCTGTATGTGATTCTGATCCCAGTCTGGTCTATATGTGGCTCCGGTCCCACACCGCTGTGGATGACTCATCTCTGCCCTTGGATGTGGTTGAAGAGGACACTCAGGTTTGTATTTTTGATTCGGCCAGGGTCCCTGGCTCAAGTGTTGGGGGAAGACAATTCGCACACTGTCGGCCTGCCCCGCAGGAACTGTACAGTCATTGGGCTGTTCGCTGGTTCACGGTGACACTTCTGTCCTCATCTGGGGAGGAAGTCACATCTCCAAAAGCTGCTAGCCAACCAAATGGCCATGAAACTATTGTCGCTTATCATAAATACCCATCTGGTTCACTAATATCCTTTAGGGAAGGAAATCTGCTGTCCTTACCCGGTCTGACCTACATGTGACTCCAGACCCACATAACAATGTGGATGACTCTTGACTGCCCTCTGAAACGGTCCAGCAAGCCACTCAGGTCAAGGTCAATTAGGGGTGGATAACAAATGCCGACCTTGCCAGCGATGCCCACATCCCATGAAACAGTAAAACAAAATTCTTGTCCTCAATATCCCAAAGTCCTAGCCAACATCCTGGAGAAAACAGATTACCTGGTTATTATCACATTACATTGCTGTTTGTGGGAGCTTTCTGAGCGCAGATTGGCTGCTGATTTTCCAACAGTGACTACACTTCAAAAATACTTTTGGCTGTAAAGTGCATTTGGATGTCCTGAAGTGGTGAAAGGCGCTAGATAAATGCAAGTCAGTCTTTCCTTTGATTTATGATGCTTTTGGCGATTTCAGTAAGAACGACTTGAAAGAGTTGCATTCATATAGAGGCTTGCACAACTGCGAAACATCCCAAAATGCTTTGTAGGAAACATAGCAGCCAATTGGCTCACAACAAGTTTCTACTTACAGTAATGCGATATGCATTCTGGTTCCCGGGATTTGACATAATCACACTTTTTCAGACTCAAAATGTTCGACCTTCGACGAGTGTATCCAATCATTTCATGAGATCGTGCCTTTCCTATTGTGTCCTCAAGCTCATCGTCACCATCCAGGATTGGGATGTTTTGGTTTCTGTAACTTCTCATTTGCCCCTGTTGCTCTGTCTCTGATAATTCCTTTTACCATCTTCTTTCTTTAAGATAAAATCAAAATACTGCGGATGCTGGAAATCTGAAACAAAAAGCAGAACATGCTGAGTTTTTCCAGCATTTTCTGTTCTCATCTTCTGTCTTTGTTCTGCACGTCTTTTCCCAGTGATTTGGCTTTCCACAAGCTGCAGTTTGATCCATATGCAGGACATCCCCTTCTATCTTGTGAACTCATGTGATCATCCATGGCATTTATACACCTTTCTCCCTGCCTAGAGTGCATTCTTTTGTTGCTGTTTCACTGCATCAACCCTGCTGCCTCTCTCTTGACTTAACTGAAAGCCAGACGTTTGGGGAGTCAGCATCTTCACTTGTCTACTTGCGGCTTCATGTGTTCTGGCAGTGTCTGCAGCCTGCAATATTGTGAGCTTATCCTTTCCAATCAATTGGTTTTTGTACTTTAGGGCGTGCAGACCCCCAAATCAGCTGATTTAGGGGCTTAACCTGTGTGTCCTTAAATTTATATTTTCTGGTTACATTTTTCAGTCTTGTTATGAAATTCTCAACAGACTCACCCGATTCCTGCCTAGGACCTTGACATTCATATCAGTAGATCCGATGACTTGACTTTGGCTGGAGGTTGTGCTGA